>NC_057862.1:683461313-683661313 GCF_019393635.1 Dromiciops gliroides
TTTATTTTTATATCACATTCACTTATGATTAGGTGGCACAGTGGATAGAGTGCCTGGAGTGAGGAAAACCTGTGTTTAAATACAGCCTCAGATATTTACTAGCTGTGTGACCCTAGGTAAGTCACTTAACCTTGTTTGCCTGAATTTCCTAATCTGTCAAATGGGCTGAAGAAAGGAATGGTGAACTACTCCTGTATCTTTGCTAAGACAATTCCAAATGGGGTCAAAAAGAGTTGGATACAACTCTTTAAAAATGACTGACTGAAGGGGCAGCTAGGTGGCGCAGTGGATAAAGCACCAGCCCTGGATTCAGAAATACCTGAGTTCAATTCTGACCTCAGACACTTGACACTTACTAGCTGTGTGACCCTGGGCAAGTCATTTAACCCCCATTGCCCCCCCCCAAAATGACTGACTGACCCTCCCCAATCCTCACTTAGTAACAAACAATAAAAGAAAGAAAAAAGTTGTCCTGTAAAACTACTAACACATCAATATATGCGATTATCCATCCTCATAGTCCTCTACTTTTCTGATAAAAGGAGACAAGTACATTTCATTACTTCTTCTCTGGGGCCAATTTGGTCACTATAATTAGGCAGCATGTACCTTTATAGTTGTTGTTGTTCTTTCTGTTTAAATTGTTGTTGTCTGTGAACCTTTTTTTCTGGTTCTGTTTGCCTCACTCTGTATCAGTTCATGTTAGTCTTCCTGTACATCTCTGAATTCTTCATATTCATCGTTTCAGCATATCATTCCATTCCCTTTTTGCACTAAAATATACTTAGCTATTCTCTGATTGGTGGGCATTTACTTTGTTTCCAGTCCTTTGCTACTACGTAAAAGTGCTACTATGAATATTCTTATGCCTATAGACCTTTCTGTCTCTGACCTCCTTGGGGTATAACCTTGGCATTGCAATATCTGGACTAAAAGGTATAGCTATTTAAATCAATTTTATTGTTAGAATGATTCTAAATTGCTTTCCAGAACTGTTAGACCAATTCACAGCTCTACCAACAGTGTATATGTATCTGTCTTTCTGCCACTCTGAGGAAGGAGATTTTCATGCCATAGGACCCCTGATTCTAGTAGGTGAGAAGGCCTGGATGAATCAGATCTCATATTTTAGGGCATCTGCACACTTAAATCAGTAAGCAATGAGTGGACTGAATTAAAAGACCTGGGTTCAAGTCCCTCCTCTGCCACAAATTCATTTTGTGACATTGGGCAATCCCTTTTCCTTCTTAGAGCCTCAATTTTCTCCTTGATAAAAATGAAGTACATAGGGGCAGCTAAATGGTGCAATGGATAGAGCACTGGGCTTGGAATCAGAAAGACTTATCTTCTTCTTGAGTTCAAATCCAGTCTTAGACACTTACTAGCTGCTTGACCCTGGGCAAGTCACTTCACCCTGATTGCTTTAGTTTCCTCATTTGTCAAATAAGCTGGAGAAGGAAATGGCAAACCCTTCCAGTACTTGCCAAGAAAATCCCAAATGGACTGAAATGACTGAACAACAGCAACAAAGCACCCATGTTTCATCTGTCCAATTTCTACTTTGGACCCTCTCTAGCTTCTGTCCTCATGCCTCTAGTTCTGCCCTCTGAGGCCAAGAAGAATTAGTCTAGTCCTTAGGATCATAGCATTCAAGTTGGAAAGGATTGTAGTAACCATTTAGTTCACCTCTACTCTACGGAGGAGGAAGTGGGAACCTGGAGAGGTAAAAGGTCACAAAGTCTTGCTAAGTAAGTCTGTACCTGGGAGAACTGAGATTTTTAAGATAGATTCTTTGGTTCTAATCTGGCATTCTTTCCACTGACCTCTCCTATATAACAACACTTTAAACACTTGAAAATGTGTTTTTTACATGTAAATTTGAGCAAAATCATTAAAGTAGAAAAGTATTAATTTGGGAAATTTCCACTTCCTCCTTCTCCTGCCTCTTATTCCTTCTTTCCTCCAACCCTTTGTGCCCAATGCCTTCCAACTATCATAGTGCTGCCAAAAGATGCTCACTCTGGTGCCCTACCTAAGCATTTCCTTCCCCAAAATGCCCCATGCTTCAAACAAACTATTCTCCTCTTTCCCCATTCCCAGTTAAAATCTCCACTCAACGTAGTCCAAACCATTCGAGGAAAATGATTCACGCTATTGTGTGAATAGATGACCTGCAAGGGCTTTTGAACTCTTAAGAAGGAAACTACTTAACATAAATGAATTTCCAAATATGGCCACATGTAGAGGAAATACTGAGAAAGGGCGAGGTCATTCTGGAAATGGGGGTTAGATAGATGGCCCTTTAATGACAACATAGTTTCATGGGAATAGGCAGGGATAAAGTTCTGGAGTTAGAGTAGAAATTGCATTTTGGGAAAGCCCATTCATATATCTCAACATTAAGGGTTTTTCTCATTTGTAAAATGAGGGGATTTGACTTGGTGACTGACCTCTGAGTTCTCTTCAAGACCCAACATTCTGTGGTTTGAAATGTTGTCCCCATCCTGGCCTGCCCTTTCCAGAAGTTTTCATGCTCCAGAATGACTATTGTTCTGTTGATGAACCTCTTCAACTTAGCTATGCTGGTTCCCAGATTTCTGACCTAGAACTCATGGTTCCATGATATTCCATCTCCAACTTCTGTGACTTTTTACAGGCTGGGCCTCATTTCTGTAATGCACACCTTCCTCACATTCACCTCTGAATCCCTTGCTTGCTTCAAAGTCCAGCTTAGATGCCCCCTCCTACAGGAAGCCTGTCCTGATTTAGTTCTCTCTCTCTCTCTCTCCCTCTCTTTCTCTCTCTCTCCCTACCCCTTTCTCCTCTTTCTCCCTCTCCCTCTCCCCCTGCTTCCATCTCTCTCTCTCTATTTCTCTTTCTCTGGCTCTCTTGACTTCATAATATTCATAGGAATATAGATCATAACTTGAAAATTTAAAAGAGTGAGCCTTTTAATTTTATAGATGAGGGAAGTAAGAACTTTGAGAGGTTAAGTCACTTGCTTACATGTTCATAGTAATAAGGCAGCTGGTGGTGCAGTGGTTAGCGCACTGGGCCTAGAGTCAGGAAGACGAGTTCAAATTTTGCCTCATACAATTACTAGTTGTGGGACTCTAGACAAGTTACTTAACCTCTGTTTGCCTTAGATTGCTCACCTGGAAAATGGGGATAATAATAGTACCTCCCTCCCAGAGTGTTGAGAGGATCAAATGAGATAATGGTAAAGTACTTAGCACAGTGCCTAGCACATAGTAGGTGCTTCATACTGTGCTAGATATTATGACCAGTGATTTACTATCTGAAACAAAAACAATCATTTTGCCTTTACAACTATGGTGCCCACCACAAGAGGACCTTGAAGGATGCTTGGGGAGAGCAGAAACTGTGTTTTTGCCTTTGTGTTCCCAGCATTGAGCACAGGGCAAATGCTTTTTGACTGACTGACAGCATTTTATATTCATTTATTGATCATAAGCACTAGATAATGTCTGTGAATTGAAATTGAACATGTCAGGAAAATAATAGGATCATAGACACAGTGTTTGGAGTTGGAAGGGGATTTCACCTAATCTGACCTCCTCATTTGATAGTTGGGGAAACTAAAGCTTAGTGAAATAACTAACTTGCAGAAGATCACACACATTTGGGGCTTTGAACACATGCCCTCAGGTTCCAGCTCTTGTGTTCCTTCCTTTCCCAAAAAGTGGAGTGGGAAGACAATATTCCATAGCAGAGGAAGGCCATGCTTAGGGGCTTGTTCAATGAAGACAGCCAGTCCCTCCTAACTCCATTGGGAAGGGAAAAGGGAAATCAGGCTCATTAGGGCACAGTACATTGTCAGAGACAGATTTGGGAAATTTAAAGGCCCAACCTCGTCTGGCAGGTTATACATTTCTGGGTCCCATGTATGCTTTCCAGACACTGCCAATTTATCTCTGTCTGTCTCCAGTGAACAAAAGACAGAGGGAAGTCTGGGGCCTGCTTGTCACATAGTCTGTGGGCTGAGGTCATTTTTCCTTGCACAGTTGTCATGAGGTTGGGTTGGGTTAATGGACTGAAAGCATATTATAGCTGGAAGGACCAGAAAGACACCAGTTTATTCAAATAATAACAATTATTATAAGCAGAGTATACTCTGTCTTTATAAATGCACTCTAAGGGAAGATCCTGGACCTCCCCAACCCCCCCTTTTTACATGAGAAACATATCCAAATATCAATAGCTCTGTGCTAGCCTGAGACAAGGCCTTTATGATACTTCATTGAAGGGCTTTTCTTGGAAAGAACACTGGTCTTTGGATATTAAGATCTGTGTTTGAAGTCAGTTTCTGCAGCTTACTATGTGAAACAGCAACATGTGAATGAATGAGACTAGCACCTTAGGTGGAGGAGTGGATATAGTGCTGGTCTTAGAGTCAGAAAGACTCATCTTTCTGAGTTTGAATCTGGCCTTAGATGCTTACTAGCTGTGTGACCCTGGGTAAGTCATTTAACCCTGTTTTTCTCAATTTCCTCATGTGTAAAATGAGCCACAGAAGGAAATGGCACACCATTCTAGTATTATTGACAAGAAGACCCCAAACGGGGCCATGAAGAATTGGACATGACTGAAACAACCAAATGACAACAAAACGTTTTGAGACAACCCTACTTATTATCTGTGGTGAAGTGGCTATAGTACTGGGTCTGGAGGCAGGAAGGCCTGAATTCAAATCTGATTTCAGATGCTTACTAGCTTTGGAACCCTGGGAAAGTCACTTGACCTCTGTCTGCCTCCTTCCCTGGTTTGCAAGGATCAAATGAGAGAATATTTGTAAAGTACTTAGCCCAGTGCCTGATCCATAATAGACACTGAATAAATGCTTGTTTCCTTCCTTCCTGTAGGCAAATTGTAGAGACATCCATGTATTTGGGGCAAACATGACAAATGGATGGTGAATTGAATTCAGAATTGAATAGGAAGGGGGCAACTAGGTGGCCCAGTGGATAAAGCACCGGCCCTGGATTCAGGAGGACCTGAGTTCAAATCTGGTCTCAGACACTTGACACTTACTGGCTGTGTGACCCTGGGCAAGTCACTTAACCCCAATTGCCTCACAACAAAAAGAAAGAAAGAAAGAAAGAAAGGAAGGAAGGAAGAAAGGAAGAAAGGAAGAAAGAAAATTAAATAGGAAGAAGAGTCTGGCCTAGATTGCCTTTGGAAAATCCCCTACCCCCCCCCCCCACTCTCCTTAAAAGGAACAAGGAAGAATTGCATGCAATGGGAAGAGCACTGGTTCTAGAATCAGAGGGCTTGGTATCAAATCCTACCACTGATGTTTACTGCTTGTGTGACCTTAGACAAGTCACTTAAATTCCTTGGGCCTCAGCTTCCTCATTTGTAAAATAAGGTTTAACTAGATGCCCTGTTAGTTCTCTTCCAGCTTTAGAAATATGGTCCAAATCCTGATACTGCTGCTTGCTAGCTCAGTCGGTAAATGTTTATCAAGCACCTACTACGTACTGGCCACTGTGCTACACACTGGGGATAAAAAAAAGAAGTGAAAGACAGTCCTTGCCCTCAAGGAGCTCACAATCCAGTGGAGGAAGGAATGTAAAAACAACTATGTGCTTGTTCAAATGCGGCCTCAGACACTAAAGACTTACTAGCTGTGTGACCCTGGGCAAGTCACTTAACCCCAATTGCCTCAAAAAACCCCACAACAACTATGTGTGAACAAGTTCTCTACAGAATGAACTGGAAATAATCACTAGAGGGAAGACACTAGAATTAAGAGGAACACAGAAACCTGTAGAAGGTGGGTTTTTATCTGGGACCTGAGGGAAGTCAGGAGGGATAGATGAAGACTGAAGGAATTCTAGGGATGGGGAACAGCACATAAACATACCCAGAACCTAGAGATGGAGGAGAGAGTTGGACTAAAGGGAAGGGGAACAAGATTCTGGGCAGCTCTGACATTCTATGGGTCTAGTAGATGGTACATGGACAAGGGAAGGTCCATTTCTTTTAATATTTTTTTTTTGGTGAGGCAATTGGGGTTAAGTGACTTGCCCAGGGTCACACAGCTAGTAATTGTTAAGTGTCTGAGACCGTATTTGAACTCAGGTCCTCCTGAATCTAGAGCTGGTGCTCTATCCACTGCGCTATCTAGCTGCCCCTACCATTTCTCATCTATGTCACAAGTGAGCTTTATCATCTCCTTAGCACAGGAGCGAGCTCCAGAGGGAGATTCATTTCCATGAATATTAACATCATTCTTCTGGTTAGAACAAGGATATTCTACGATGACCCTTTGAATCAATTTAATTAAATACATATGTGATGATCCCCCCAAAAAGGGCATAGTCTCTGTCCTCAGAGAACTTTCATTCTACTAGGGGATATAGTGTATGCCAGGATAAGTAAATACAAGGTATTTTGAGGAGGGAGAGAATACTAGCAACTTGGGGATCAGGGAAGGCTTCCAAGAAGAAGTGGTACCTAAGTTCAGCCTTGAAGGAAGACCAGGATTTTGAGAGGCATGGAGATTAGGAGGGATTGCATCCCAGGCTTAGGGGATGGTCCATGCAAAGTTGTAGAGGTCTGAGATGGAATGCTGGGTATGGGAAATAGTGAACAGTCAAATTTGGCTGGAACAGAATTTGTGCAAGGGAGTAATGTGGAGACAATGGAGGCAGTATGGTGTGGTGGGTAGGACCACTGACTTTGGAGCCAGGAAGACCCACATCTGACACATACTGGCTGTGGAACCCAGATTGGCCAAGTCACTTAATCTCTCAGTACTCTAAGCAAACTTCTCAGACTTTAACCTGGAAAGGGGATGCTGGCTTACATTGGTAGAAGGAGTTTCCTCACCAGGAATTCCCTACACCAATTAAATCCTAAATTTCATTCCCTTGATCCCCCTGAAAAACACCATGAATAACAATCGGAACATATATATGGCATTTTATCATTTTCAAAGTATTTATATGCATTGTATAAATACACATTTCTATATTTGACCCTCACAAGAATCTTGTGAGGTGATGACTACAACTGTTACTCTACCCATTTTTAAAAAAAGAGACCTTCCTCTTTAGGTGAAGAAATTGAAGTTCAGAGAAACAGTGATTTGTCCAGGATCACACAACTAGTGGCTGAGGTTAGATTTGAATTCAGGCTCTTCTGATTCTAAGCACTGCCCTTTTTAACTCCAAGATTGGAGTCCAATTGTGGAAGTTTTTGTTTGTTTGGTGTTTGTTTTTTTTGCAGGGCAATGAGGATTAAGTGACTTGCCCAGGGTCACACAACTAGTAAGTGTCAAGTATCTGAGGCTGGATTTGAACTCAGGTCCTCCTGAATCCAGGGCTGGTGCTTTATCCACTCTGCCACCTAGAGGCCCCTCGTGGAAGGTTTTACATGATGAGCAGAGGAGTTTGAGTTTCACCCAGAGGCAATAGGGAGTCAATGTAGTGTTTGAGCAGGGTAGTGGCACAGTCATGTTTGGGCCTAAATCAGATTATCTGCACAGCTATGTGGAGGATGACTTGGATACGGGAGAGACTGGAGCAGGAATTAAGAGGCTACTATAATGGTTGGCAGAAGAGATGATGAATATGAACTGGAGAAGTGTGTGTGAATGAAAGGAATATATGTATATGTATGTATATAAGTAAATGTATACATGTATATGTATATAAAGTACATCCCCCCCCCCTTGCTACATATATTCTTACTTCTACTGTACCCTCTTGGAAGGCTGGTGTTTAAAATATTAAGACTTAGAGGTAGGGGGGCATCTAGGTGGTGCAGTGGATAAAGCATCGGCCCTGGAGTCGGGAGTACCTGAGTTCAAATCCGGCCTCAGAGACTTAACGCTTACTATCTGTGTGACCCTGGGCAAGTCACTTAACCCCAATTGCCTCACTAAAAAAAATAAATTAAAAAAAAAAGATTTATTGGTTATGGGGTATGAGGGCAAAGGAAGACTCAAGATTCATTCTGAAGTTATGACCTTCATGTCTGGAAAGATGGTAATGCCCTTGACAGAAATAGGGAAGCTTGCAGGAGAGATAGGTTATATTATATATGTTGAATTTGAGATGTTGGCAAGATAGTTAGTTGGCAATGACTGGCAGGATCTTGGTGATGTGAGATTGGAGTTCAGGTAAGAAATTAGAGTTAGATATCTACATCTTGGAATCATCTACTTAGAGATGATATTTAAACTTATGGGAACAGATGAGATCATGAAGGGAAAGAATATAGTGAAAGAAGAGGAGAGGACCCTGGACGGAGCCTTGGGACAAACCCACTGCTAGGTATTGAGATAGGGATGATGATCAAGCAAAAAATAGAGAGAAGTGGACGGACATGTAGCAGATGAATCATGAGAGCATTATTGTGGAATTTAGTTAAATTTAATTCAACAACCAGTTGTTAAGGACTTGCTATGAGCCTCACACTGTTCTAGACCCTGGGGAATAAAAATGAAGAACAGCTCCTGCTCTCGAGAAGCTTGCATTCTACTGGGCACACAGTGTTCCAGAAGTTACAAAGAGGTCAAAGAGGATGAGGGATGAAAATAGGCCATTATATTTAGCAGTTAAGAAATCCTTGGCAACCATTGAAAGAAATTTCACACAAGTGATGAGTTTGGAAGCCAAGATGGCAGATGATATTTTGAGTTTCATCTGCCAGGAACTCGTCAGAAGTAGACCTTTTTTAGCTAGCAAAATGTTGTTTCTGCTGTACTATGAAAGTGTGGTTGGCCTGTCCCATGATGATCACATTTAAAATTCTTGTGTGTGTGGGTGTTGTGTATGTGCATGCACGTGTCTATGTACATACATGTGTATGTGTACATATGTGCATTGTATGTGTGTTGTGTGGGAGTATGTGTGTGTGCCTCCCTAATGTACTTATGTGATGTTCTGTATGATACTTACTTGAGACGTGGCACTACGCTAGAGGGGATATATGCTGGATCTGGAGTCAGAGGACCTGGATTCACATTGTTACTCAGTCTCTTAACTGCTGAATGAACTTGGGCAAATCACTTTGTTGCTCTGGGCCTCAGTTTCCTGATCTCTAAAACAAGGGTGTTAGATTAGATGTCCTAGATCAAAATCTATGATCCTATGATCTTTCTAACATGATTTCTTGAAAGATGTAACAATGGAGAACATTTTGACCCTCCTCTGATTATCATTATCAAGTATGAGTACCAGGGTGCCACCCCCTGCTGAGGAAGACGTTGTGAGAACCAGGGTGATGCCCTCTGACAAGAAAGCATGTGACCTTCCTTAGGTTTCTAAGGTCAGACTAACGTCCCAGAAGTTGGCCTCTATTCATAGAACCACCTGTAAGTCATGTCAGTCAATAGACTAGCCAATTAGCTTGGAGCTTGGAGCCCTGCTTCCAGTTCCACAGAGGGCTTCCTGGAGAACCGGCTGGGACTCTGTCTCTTTGGAAGCATGAGCTGCTAGGTGAAGGCCAGTTTTTCTCTCTATCTAGATCTGAGCTAGGTTTTTCCATTCTTTCAGAGACCCGTGCTCACTCTTTCTCTTCACTAACTTCTAATATACTTTAATAAATACTTAAAAGCCTAAACTGTTGCCGAATTTTTCAGTAAATCTGAGCTAGCCCCCCCCCCACATATATAATGGGGGGGGGGGCAGGTAAGGACACAAGAGAGGAATAATGATAGTAATGATAATAACAATAATTTAATTAACATTTTTATAATTCTTACCATGTGCTAGGCTCTGTGCTAAGTGCTTTACAATTATTATCTCATTTGATCCTCACAACAGCCCTGGGAGGTAGGTGCTATTATTATGTCCATTTTACAAATGAGGAAACTGAGCAAAGGTTAAATGACTTGCCTAGGGACATACAGCTAGTAAGTGTCAGACCAGATTTGAATTCGAATCTTCCTAATTCAGGCCTGGTTTTTTCTATACTGTTTCCCCTAGCTACTCACTGAAGGTGCTTCCTGATGTTATAGGGAACGTCCAGTGAAAAAGTTAAATAAATGGAAGAGGGATTTCATGTATAGCTGACGAAGTCCTCTAGACCCTTCTGCTTGTGGATGATGTGATGACTGCATCAAGCACCACAACATAGCTGAGCCTACTGATAATCACTAAAAAAATTTGAGCCTGACTATCCATACAGGAAAAACCAAATGAATGAAGAATGATTATTGTCCAGGCTACAATTAGATGGGTATTGTCAAGAGCTGATCTAGTAGCACATATATACACACGTACATACACACATGTGTACATGTGTAGAAACGTGTCTGTATATGTATAGATGTAGACATAGACATAGACACTGTGATTGATGCAAAGTCAGAACCGAAGAGGAGGAGGAAGGTGGGTTGGATTACCTTCAGGAAACTGTGAGGTGAAGTGCTTTTTAACGACTTTTAACTTCTCTCTGAAGCAAAGACCTATCTATTTAACATCAGTATTCTTCCAGAGATGCTGTATATCCGAGAGTTAATAACAGTAATAGTCAACATTTATATAGTACTCACTGTTTGCCAGGTACTGTACTAAGCGCTTTATAGTGATGATCTCCTTTGATCCTCACAACCACCCTGAGATGTAGGTACTATTATCATCCTCATTTTACAGGTGAGGAAACTGAGGCAAACAGGAATTAAGTGACTTGCTCAGTTTGGGGTTCTTTTCAAAGATTTTTTTTTTCATTTCTTCATTTTTCCATCTATTCATTCAGTAAACTCTTATGTGCCTACTATACATAGCACATTGTGTTAGGCCTTGGGAGAGGTACAAAGTTTTGGGGGCCCTGCCTTACTGGAGCCCATAATTTAGTTGGAAGCTAGGAGAATTATTTAGGGAATCTCCTTCCACTTGTGCAGCCTAAAACCTCATCTATCATTAGAGCCATAGGGAGTCTCTTGGCAACATTAGCAAAAATGGTCATAGGATCATAAATTTAGAGTTGGAAGTGACCTTACAACTCAGCAAGTCCAACCCCCTTATCTTACAGTTGAGGAAACTGAGGCATAGAGAGATGATGATTTGCCCAGGAGCACACAGACCGGTTCTGAGTTGGGATTTTCACTGGGAGCTGAGAGCCTGCTCCTGGCCCACACCATGTTCCTGTCCAATAGCTGTCCCCTCACCCTTGTACTCAAAGCAAGAATGTCAAGGTTGACATGTTTCTGTTGCTCCAGTAGCATTTCCATGTGTTCAGTGGACAAAGATCTCCTGTGTAGAGTGAGCTAACAGTTAAGTTAAAATGAGTAACAGTTGAGTTAAAGTTTTTAGAAGATCCCCAAACTGTATGATTCTTAGCACACTCTTCTCTGTTGCTCTGCCTCTGACACTGAGGAAGCAGAATGGGGACCCCTTGCATGAGGCTGAGCTCCATCTTGTATTTGTCTTTGTTCCTTGGGTTGTGATGGTCAGATAATTCATCTCCATGTGACTTGCCAACTGGTGATGAACCTTTCTGCATTTATCTAGGCATGCCCTTGGAAAGAAGTCAGTAGTCTGGTGCTGGGACCATGCTAAGAACCCCTTTCAACAAGGTGGGATGTGGCAGGACTTGTGTGCTACTGATGACCTTGGAAAAGCCAGGGTCAGCTCCATTGTCATGCTGACGTCATTGGAGGGATAAATGAATGCAGATTATTTGAAAATATCAAAATTGTTAAAAAGTACATGATTAAAGCTGTATTAAGCATTTGCTCTGTGCTTAGCACTGAAGATACAAGCAGAAAAACTAACTAGACAGTTCACTCTCAAGAGGCTCACATTTTTATGGGAGAGATGAAACATAAGGAGGGTCAGCTTTAGGGTGGAAGGAAAGACCTAGAAGTCTGAAGGGCTCAGTGGGGATGCAGATTGCAAGACTCGTGTCCTTAGGGTGCATCCATAGGTGAAGGGGCAGTATCCAGATACCTGGAGGGCATAGCAGGAGGGTAGATGGTCAAATTCCAGGTAACTCCAAGATAGGGTGCAAGGCTGAAGTCGTTGATCTGACCAGAAGAATTGTACTTGGTGACTCTCTGCTCGTTTAAACAGTGGGAGGAATCATGTCTGTTCTATAGGACAGGGGTTTTAGAGAGACTTGATCCACTGCTATTGGGGAGGGGATAGTGAGCCTAAAGTTTGCTATGAACCATGGAAATTCTGAGTTCCTTTTTTCAGGGATGAAGATTGGGGAAATGATAGGAAGGTTGAGGGAGAGGGCCTACCAGTAGTTCTTCTGCTTGGTCCTTGGGCACCTGGATGAGCTCCAAGGGGCCTGGGGTCAGGGATTTGGCATGGAGGCCCCCAGCTAGCAGGGCAGCTGTTCCTGCAGGGGCCCATATTGAATTAGCTCTTTAATCTTGGAAAACTGATTATTACACCTGACTCCATGTCCTATTTACCAAAAGCTTGTGGTGGGAGGACCTTTGGAGAGTTACCTGGGGACTTATGAGCCAATGCTGAGCAGTCACCTTGAGTTTTCCTTGGACTGAATCATTGTGCTTCCAGCATGGCCCAGGTCTCTAATTTGACCAGTCCTGTGCCCCACCTGGCAGTCACCCAGAAGTGCTTCGGTCTGTGATCTCCAGACATGATCTTATCAGAGAGAGGAGGTATAAGACAGAACCTTACCATGGCTTGGTTGGAATTACATAGCTGGAAGGGACAATATTGACAGAATGGAAGGTCATGGGACAGGCAACAATCAGTAACTTTTTAATGGTAAAAATGTTGGAGATAAGAATTTTTTTTGGCACATCTGGAAACCACACAAAAAGAGATTTCAGACTAGAGAAAACAGGAGCCTCTTCCCAGATGTTTTTGAGCATTATTTTGCCTTCCCACCTGATCAAGTCTCCATCACCATGACAACTAGACATTGAAATAAAAATGTGGACAATCAGCTTCTCCACACCTTAAGCATCTTAATAGTTGGTTTTGTTGAACTGCTCAGATGGACTGGGCTTGCCTGAATTTTATAGAATCATGAGATCTCAGAACTGTAGCAGAATTCAGGGGCTATTCGGTGAATGCCATACCTCAACATGAATGCCCTCTACAGTGTTCCTCCCTTCCTCCCTCTCTCCTTCTCTTCCCTTCCTTCACTCCCTCTTTGCTTGCTTGCTTCCTTCTTTTCTTCCTTCCTTTCCTCCCTCCTTTCCTCCTTCCTTTCCTTTTTTCCTCCCTCCCTCCCTCCCTTCCTTTCTTCCCTCCTCCCTCCTTCCCTCGCTCCCCCTCTTCCCTCCTTTTCTCCTTCCTTCCCTCCCCCCTTCTCCCACTATACCCTTCATTCCCTACCTCTATCCTCCTTCCCTCTCTCCTCCTCCTTCTCGCTATTCTTCTCTCCCTCTCCTTTTTTCTTCCCTCCCCTTCCTATTCCATTGGATACAATGCCAACAAATAGACATGACTTCCACATGATTCAAGGCAGGTCATATTGCCTGGGTCCACAAATTCCTAAAGCAATCATTTTGTGCTGGGAATTTGGGAAGAAATTCTATCCAGCCAGTTGTAGTTGGTACCTTCAGCTCCCTGTTCCTCAACTCCATTTTTCTGGAATCTGCCTTCTCCTAAGACACCTAGGATGAACAAGGATCCCTTCACCAAAGTCTGCTCCCAGGGCAGTAGGAAGAGCTTGGAATGAAGAAGCAAAGACCTAGGTTCCAATTGCATGCAGCTTTGCCATTTGGGCAAATCATCTAACTGCTTTGGGTCTTTTCTTCTTCACCTGTAATATTAGAGGGCATGGCAACAAATGACCCTTAAGGTGCCTTCTCAACCCCACAAGCCTATGATCCTGAGCTCTGGGTTTGTCAGGAGTGTGGATACTAAAGGCAGAATCTGACAGTTGCAGAAAAAGAGTTGCCAAGGTGAAATTGACATCAAGAGTGGGATTCAAACACGAATGTACCTACCCCATTGTGGGATGGTTAATTTTCCAATGGATTTAAGCTAAATGTGTTTTTCGTTAGTACATTTACAAATCTTCATACAGACAACTTCAATTTATACTGAATTAAAGCTTAAGGCTATCATTATGGAATAAGGACTTTCCATTCTAATTATATAGTATTAAAGGCAACACAATCATATAAGCTTTTGGGAAAACTATAAATAGACCACAATGGGTTGAGGACCATACCAGGGAACCAGACTTATCATATTGCCAGAGGTTCTGCTATAGATTATTGAAGAAGATTAAAGAGGGGGATTGGTCTGGATCAGGACTTCCCAAGCTAATTCAAGGGGAATTGGTCTGGATCAGGACTTCCCAAGCTAATCTGGCCATTGAGTACTTTGGGGCTTGAAATTATAGAGGGAAAGAACCCATAAATACCAGTTTGGGGGACCTTGGGTATGGAATGCCCTTACAATAGTGTGTGTGTGTGTGTGTGTGTGTGTGTGTGTGTGTGTGTAGGAAATATAAGATTTGTCTATATCCTAGTTTCTTAAACTATGGGTTGTGGCCCCATGTGGGGTTGCATAACTAAATGTGGGAGACATGAAAAATTTGGCAAGAGTAAAAGGTTATATATACCTATCTTATAAACCTATATACCTGGAGTCATGTAAAAATTTCTCTGGTGAAAATGGGTTGCAAGTGGAAAAAGTTTAAGAAGCCCTGGTTTATATTATACCGAAAAAATTTCCATATATATTCAATATTTTGATGTGTATTTAATGTTTAAAACCTACTTAGAGAGCAAAAGATCACTAACTTTGAGCCTTTTATATCAGTTGGGATGTCAGGATTCAATGGAACATAGTTTGGGAAAAATGTCAGAAGGGATTCCAGAGGTCAAACACCTGTACCACCGTCTCCTAAATCAGTGCTTCTTAAATTTATACCCCATATGGGGTCATGTTCCGTAGCGTAAGAAGCCAGGCCTTAAACTATATCACTGCAGAGTGTTCATCCAGTCAGCTAATTCCACTTACCTCTAACAGTTAGCTAGTTTGTGCAAGCATCCAGCCTAAACTTCTACCTATTTTTCCTCATTGTGCCCTTTAAGGCCAAGCAGAAGGAGTCTTATAGAATGACAGCCTTCGGGCTGGATGAGCCCTCAGGTGCTATCTAATGCAGCGCCCTCATTTTAAGTGTGGGGAGACCAAGATGTTGAATGTGTTGATCAAGAACAGGTGGACATAAACACGGAGGTAGGATGTGACTCCAGAACCAATGTTCTTTGCACTTACCATGTCTAATCTGATCGTATGAAGCCCCAAAGTCACCTTTGGTGTATTATTCAGTACAGTAATAACAATAACTGACATTTATAACTTATTTTAAAGTTTGCAAAGTTCTGGTTGCTTTAGTATAGTGGAAAGAAGGTGGAATTTGAAGACCAATAATAGCCTTGTTGTGAAGTCATTCTGCTTCTGAACTTCAGTTTACTCATTTGTAAAATGAATGAACAAATTGGATCAGACTCCTAGGTCTTCCAGCTCTAATCCTACAATCTTGAACCTTATGTTTCCAAAATCATAGAATGGAATGGCAAAGTTAGAAAGGGCTGTAGAGGAGATCACTTAGTCTAGTCCATATCTAGACAAACTTGACAAGTGTTTTCCTAGTCCCCACTTGAGTAACTAGTGAGAGACAGCCCATTCCCTTCTTAATAACAAATTTATTAAGAATGATCTATAGAGATGAAAAATCATGGATCCAATTGGACTTACTGCCTTACTCAGTAGATAGTAAGATTACTTATTTTCATTTCCTTTCCTAACTTGGAAGCCCAGAAAACTGTGAATAGATTTTAGAGGGGCAATGAACTTGGGTAGGAAAAAATGCCTTGTTATTTTCACTAATTTCTTTCTTTCTTTCTTTCTTTCTTTCTTTCTTTCTTTCTTTCTTTCTTTCTTTCTTTCTTTCTTTCTTTCTTTCTTTCTTTTTTTGGTGAGGCAATTGGGCTTAAGTGACTTGCCCATGGTCACACAGCTAGTAAGTGTTAAGTGTCTGAGGTCGGATTTGAACCCAGGTCCTTCTGACTCTATCCACTGTGCCACCTAGCTGCCCCTCACTAATTTCTAACAGAAATTTGGCGTTGCCTTCAATTACATAATATATTATCCTAAGAAGTGGTCCATAATTTTCCCCATACTGCCACTAGGGTCCAAGACATAAGAATTGTGGCTCTGAAATTACTGCAAAATTTCCAGGAGATAAGAGACTAAAGGATTATGGGAAGAGGAGTGGATCGGGTCAAGAAAAAAGAAAGGATGGCTGTGGGGAGAAGTAGAAACAAAAGAGAAATTTAGTGAGAAGTTTATTCCAGAAGACACAAAAGATGTTTCAATTTCTGCATTCTCTCACTCCAGATCCAGTAACAGTTTGGTTGGGGGAAGGGAAAATTGATCATCTTTTGCCATAAAAGGAACCCTTTGGAGGCAGGTATGGAGGAAGTCACTAATGAAATCTACATCTCTCTGAGCTGTGAAGGATATAGATTAAGGTTACAGCCAACAGGAAGAAGGTGCTTCCTGGTCAATGATTTGAATTGATCTAATGTTTGGGGGTAGTAGAAAGAGCATTGGATCTCATAAGTCAGGATACCTGGATCCTATTTCTGGTTCTGTTATTGACTTGCTGTCCCTTTCTTTTTAGTGACTGAGTTTCCTCATTTAGGGAAGCTAGGTGGTACAGTGGATAGAGTGCTAAGGCTGGAGTCAGGAGGATCTGAATTCAAATCTGCTTCAGATACTTACTAGTGGTGTGATGCTGAGAAAGTCACTTAACCTTGTTTACCTAAGTTTCCTCAATTGTAAAATGAGCTGGAGAAGGAGATGGCAAAGCACTTCAGTATCTTTGCCAAGAAAACCCCAAATGAGTCATGAGGAATTGGACATGTCTGATGGATTTTTTGGGGGTGTTCAGATGTTTTCAGTCATGTCCAGCTCCTTGTGACCCCATTTGGGATTTTCTTGGCAAAGATACTGGAATGTTTTGCCATTTCCTTCTTCAGCTCATTTTATAGATGAGGAAACTGAGCAACAACAATAACAAAATTCCTCATCTGTGAAGTGAGAGCTTGCAATATGTTATTGCTAGAGCTACAATTCTAGGACTCTCAAATTCATTAAAATGTTCTCATTGATATGGTCTTTTTATATTGCCTTCATTTCTGAATAAATCTCTTCCACCTACTCAGTCAGCTATCCCTTGTAATAAGGAATTTAAACAAGAGAAAAAGTACTTTGGCAATACTAACCAAGTCAGCTAGCATATTTTGTCTCCTGGACTTTATGGGGTGCTCAGGAGGACTAGCCCTTTTCAGGACTGCTCATCCCTCTTTGGTGTCCAGCTAATCCACCCAACTCTCACCTGTGGCTCCAAGGAGCTGCAGCATGCTCAGCAGCCACGCCCCAGTAAAATCATCTCAGCAGATGGCTTAAGCCAGCTTCAGGCTAACTGACAGGCCTTGAACCCATCATCGAGTTATCCCCAAACAAGTACAGACTTTCCCCGGCAGGATGGGCAGAGGAGAACAATTTGTTCCAATGGCTACAAAGGTGGCTGAAGCAGGGGTTCTGAAGCACTCGGAGCTTGGTCAGGCCTCCACTGCATCCTGGGCCATGGCCAGTCATCCTGCTTTTTGTCTTGTCACTGGGCTTTGATGACCCTGGAAGAGAGAGTGAGGCTGATGACTTTGTGCAGCTCTGCCTCACTTCAATCCAATTCATGGGTGAGTCAAAACATCACCTTGTGTCCTTGGTCCTCTTTGAAAAGAAGGATAAACAATGCTGTGTCTCCTACCCTAGGGGAGACTGAAAGCCAGTAAAGGCTTGCTCTTGGCCCCAGCAGACAGAATTGGGAGCAACAGGTGGATGTTGGTGGAAGGCAGAATAAGTTTGATATAAGGAATGACCCTCCAACAACCAGAGCTGTCCAAGAGTCCAAGAGAGGCTTAAGGGCTAACTCAGGACTACTGGCTTCCCCTGCACTGGAAGTCTACAGGCAGAGGCTGAATCATGGTTGAGACAGCCAGAGGGTGCAGCTGATAGTGGCCGACTTGAACTCTGCAAGACCTGCCTTAGACCCTTACCAGCCATGCATCGATGAGCAAGTTGTTCAAGCTTTCTTTGCCTTAGTTTCTCAAACTGTAAAATGGGACTGTCTTGATGGTCTGTTGTGAGGACCAAATGAGATATTTCTAAAGCTCTTAGCACAGTGCTTAGCAATAGTAAGTGCTCTATAAAACCTTATTCCCTTCCCTTCCCATTCAAATCCTGCCTTAGATACTTGCTAGCTGTGTGACCCTAGGCAAGTCACTTTCCAAAATCAGTTTAAAAACTCAGTTTTCAAACACTTTAAAACTCAGTTTTCTCTTCTACAAAATGGGGATAATAGGGGCAGCTAGGTGGCGAAGTGGATAAAGCACCGACCTTGGATTCAGGAGGACCTGAGTTCAAATACAGCCTCAGACACTTGACACTTAACTAGCTGTGTGACCCTGGGCAAGTCACTTAACCCTCATTGCCCTGTAAAACAAACAAACAAACAAACTGGGGATAATAATATTCTCTTGTTCACAGGATTGCTGTGAGGGTCAAATAGGAGGATATATGTATAGTGTTCTGCAAACCTTAAAGTGCTATATAAATGCTGCTATCATCATCACCGACAACTACCACCGCTACTACTTTGGTAATGAAGAGGGAATTCTTGTGTCAAAACTAGTTTCCTTCTAAAGTTTCTTTCAGCTATAGGATTGTTGGATTTTTTTTAGCTCCAAATAATTGGATAATGAGGCAAAATCAGAGTTTTTAGAATTATTCATGAAATTATTTCAAAGTCTCCACTTTGCCTGCCTGGTATAGACCAGTCCCCAGCCAGGTTCAGTTTTGTGGGTGATCTAGTGTTTGTCACGTGGCAGAGGTGCCCCCACCCTTCAGGCCCATTCACTGGCTTGGAAGTGATGCCATTGGGTCTACCTCCTTTCCTAGCCAAGTGGAAAGAACATGGGATTTGGATCCAGGAGAGTGGAGTTCAGATCCAAGTCCTTACATTTCTTAGCATTGTAACAATGGAAACATGATTTTACCTCTAAAAGCCTCAGTTTCTTCACTTGAAAAAATGGAGGCAATAAATAGTTGTGGGACCTTTCTTGTGAGGAAAGAGGTTTGTGAACCAAGAATTCTATAGAAATATAAGCTTTTAGAAAAGAAGGGAAGAAAGAAACATTTATTAAGCACCTACTATGTACCAGGCACTGTGCTAAGCATTTTACAAATATCTCATTTAATCTTCATGACAACTCTGCTGTTATTATGATCATCATTTAATTATTATTATAACTAATAGAGATTTGATTACATGCATATGATTTCTCAATTCAATAAGAATCCCTTATTTTAATTATTTTCAAATGCTGTCTTTTGATTCAAGAAAATCTGGGTTTAAGCTTTGCCTCTGGTAAACAATGGCATTGTGACCTTTGACAAGTCACTTCACTTCTCACTGCCTCAGGAGAGAAGTTCATACTCTAAGTTCCTGGTAGGCTGCTGATCTGCATTAGTGTGGAGGGGTTTCTTCAGTGGGAGTTCCCCCAGATAGATGAAATTACAGTCGAGGAACCACATCCTCTAAAGAAAAAATATATAAACAACCTAGACTACTTGATGCTCATTGATCTCATTCTTCTATCTCCTTCATCCATTCACCATTCATTGAGGTTGATTCCCCTTTCCCTCCATATCTCTCCCCCTCTGTACTCAGTATCTCTTGTTGAAATCCTTTTTCTTTCTCTGTCACTTGTTCTTAACCTGAGGCCTACCAAGCTTTGCTGATCCTATCCCTTCCATGTTCAGGATGTGCTCTTTGTAAATGGTGGTGGTCTAAAGAATTCCTCCCGTGGTGGGAGATTTTTTGGTGCTGAACCTGATTCAACTAATTAAGACTGCTTCTCTGACAGAGGGTATAGTTGACCCTGGGCTTGGGCTCAGAGTCTTTCTAGCTTTGTAGCACATAGCAAAGCTGTGGGGAAGCCAGGGTCACCTTCCCACCATGGTGAGGCAGCAAAGCAGGACATCAATAATGGATGGGAGAATCTGTGACTTGCTGTGCATTTTTGGAATTCATTTGAACAGCTATGAAGCCCTTCTCTCCTCTCTTTTTGTCCTCTATGCAAAGCTGGGTCTTCCTGCCTCTAAAACCAGCTCTCTATCTATTATTAATCAATCTGCTGGTCAATAAGCAATCATCTCTTAATTGCCTATATGTCAGGCACTGGGGATGCAGAGACAAGTGAACCCACTTGTTTCAAGCTTCAGTGAGAGCAACATGTTTCTCTCTCTCTCTCTCTCTCTCTCTCTCTCTCTCTCTCTCTCTCTCTCTCTCTCCCCCTCTCTCTCTCTCTTTCTCTCTCACCTCCCCCTCTTCCTGTCTCCCCACCCCCAAATTTATACATCCATAAATACATAGAGAGAGAATTTATACATATATTATAGAGAGGGGATTTATACTCACATACACACACACACACACACACACACACACAGAACCCGTAATTTCATTAGTATATGGAACTCCCAAGTGAGGAAACTCCCTTTGCCAATGTAGCCTAGCACCTTCTCTGCAATTTATCATCATAGAGAGTTGTATGAGACACTGAAAAGCTAAGTGACTCCCCTAGGGTCACACAGCCAGTATGTGTCAGAGGCAGGATCTGAATTTGGATCTTTCTGACTTTGAGGCTGGCTATCTATCCATGGTGCCATGCTGCCTCTAATGCTAGAAAGGGGGTTCACATTTTGGCTCCAAGTCCACACTAGATGAGCTACATGGTGACTAGAGTATTGGACTTGGAGTTGGGAAGACTTGAGTTTGAATCCTACCTCAGGCACTTACTAGCTCTGTGCTCATGGAAAGTCATTGGACCTCATCTGTAAATGGAAGAAGATGAACTTGAAGACTTCGTACACTCTTCCATCTCTAAATTTGTGATTCTATTATCTGGTTGCCTCTAAGGTCTCTTCCAACTTTAAGATCCCATGAGTTCAAGTCCAATTTCCTGCCT
Organism: Dromiciops gliroides; assembly: GCF_019393635.1. Classification (NCBI taxonomy): domain Eukaryota; kingdom Metazoa; phylum Chordata; class Mammalia; order Microbiotheria; family Microbiotheriidae; genus Dromiciops; species Dromiciops gliroides. The sequence goes on from NC_057862.1 coordinate 683,482,327, forward strand.
CTACTTCTTCCTTGCTTTGGAAAAGAGAAAAATGTAGAGCCTCCCCAGACCCCTTACTGTTGGATGGGGTGTCATGAGCTACTAAAATCGATGTCTAGCATGAACTTTGGTTAAGTCAAAGATATATTGGACCATGTCAGTTGGTGGCTGGAAGAGAGCTAGCTTTGTTTTCTGGCTCTCAACTGAGCTGGGGGACATGAAGGGGAAGAAGTCCCTGTTTTCATCATCAGCACTCACCATTGAGCCCTTTCCTAGATGATGGTAACAATATCACTACCTTTGACATATCTGGACTTCAGATGACAATGTCCTATCCTGATAGAATGAGCAAGGTTGTTCATTCCCCAAACTTTACTTTCAATATGCAGTAGATGTGACCATCAGGAACTAAGCAATTTGAACTACAAGGGACATTACAGTTCTGCTTTTCCAAGCCCATCATTTTACTGACAAGGACAACATGGGCCAGGGAAGGAAAGGAAGAGGCCAAGATCAAAAGGTAGTAGAAGTCAGAGGTAGGATGTGAATCTTGGTTATAGGGTCATGGGCCATAGACTTGGAGCTATGTGGAACCTTATCAACTATCTAGTATAACCCAATGTTTTATAGAAGAGGGAAATATGGAAGCAATATGGCATAATGGATAGAGGGCTGGACCTAGGTTCAAATCCCACCCAAGACAATTATTAACTTTGTGACCCTGGGCAAGTCACTCACTTAATCTCTCTGGGCCTCAGTTTCTCATCTGTAAAGAGAAGGGTTTAGGCTAGATGACCTCTAAAGTTCCTTTCAGCTCTAAGTCTATAATCTCATGCATGAATGGAAGCCCAGAGAGGCTAGACATCTTGCTCAAGTTCGCACAGGTAATGAACTGCAGGGCCAGGATTTGAATCAAGATATTTACTGCCTGGGGGAAAGTCCCATGATATACGTGGACCTTAGTTTCTTCATCTATAAAATGAAGAAGTTGGAATAAATGACCTCTGAGGTCCCTTCCAATTCTATAGCTATGATTCCATGACCCTAAGGACAACATTGTTTCTCATGGTGCCATGTTGTCCTTACAATGTCCACAGTGTGCCTGCTGCCATTTCTGCCACCCACTTGTTCCCAAAGACACTGATGGTGCAGAAGCTTCAGAACATTCTTAGCCTTCCCTCCCCCAAAGCTGAAAACCTGGATTTAGACTCAAGTAAGCAATAAACATATATTAAGTGCCTACTATGTGCCAGGCTCCTGAATAAGGGGTAAGGGTACAAAAGAGGTAAAAGACAGGCCCTGCCCTCAAGGAGCTTAAAATCTAATGGGGGAAAGACAATGTGCAAACAAATATATACCAAGTGAGCTACATACAGGACACATAGGAAATAATTAAAGGGAAAATTAAGAGGGATTAGGGAAGACTTCCTGTACAAGGTGAGATTTTAGTTGGGACTTAAAGGAAGCCAGGGAAGTCAGTAGTCAGAGCAGAGGAGGAGAACATTCCAAGCATGAGGAGCAGTCAGAGAGAATACCTGGAGCTGAGAGATATAGTGTTTTGTTCCTGGAACAGTTAGGAGGCCAGTGTCCTGGGACTGAAGAATATATGTCAGGAAGTGAGCTGTAAGGAAACTGGAAAGGTAGAGAGGGGCTAAGTTATTAAGGTCTTTGAATGCCAAACAGATCTTTTTTTTTAAATTTTCTGCTAGAGGAAATAGGAAGCCACTGGAGTTTATTGAGTAGAAGGAGGGGCTGAGATGATTGGACCCAAGGTTTAGGAAAATCAATTTAGCAGCTGAATAGGGAATAGACTGGGATGGGGAGACACTTGAGGCAGAAGACCAACCAGTAGGCTGTTGCACTAATCAAAGTGTGAGGTGAGGAGGGCCTACACTAGAGTCATACCTATGTCAGAGAGGGGGAGGGACTGGACTTGGGAGATATCGCAGAGGTGAAATAGACAGGTTCAGGGCAATAGATTAGATAGGGGGGATAAAAGATATCGAGGAATCTAGGATTACTCCTACATTACAAACCTGAGGGACTAGGAAGATGCTGTTGCCCTCTACAGTAATAGGGAGGGTGGGAGGAGGAGGTTCTGGGGGGAGGGTAACGATCTTTGTTCTTGACATATTGAATTTGACATCCAGTTTGAGATGTCTAAAAGGCAGTTGGAGATGTGAAGTTGGAGGGCAGCAGAAAGATTGGAATAGGAGAAGTAGATTTGAGAGTCATCAGCATAGTTATTAGTTCCTAGTTGATGAGATCACCAAATGAAATGGTATAGAGGGAGAAGATGGCCTAGGACATAGCCTCGAGGAACACTTTATGGTCAGAGAGAATGATCTGGAGGAGGATCTGGCAAGAGCGACAGAGAGGGAGCAGTCAGGTAGGTAGGAGAAGAACCAGGCCAGGGGTGTGTGTTCCCAAAATGTAGAGTATCAAGGATGAGAGAATGATCAACAATGTCAAAGGCTGCAGAGAGGTCAAGGAGGATTAGGATGGCAAAAGGCCATTGGATTTGGCTACTAAGAAATAATTAGTGACTTTGGAAAGATCAGTTTCAGTGAAAGGATAAGTTCTGGATCCAGGTTATAAGGGGTTAAGAAGAGAGTGAGGAGAGAAGTGGAGGTGCTTATTGTCTTTTGGAGGAGTTTAGCCACAAAGAAGAGATGTAGGGGGCAGCTAGGTGGTGCAATGGATAGAGCACTGGCCCTGGAGTCAGGAGGACCTGAGTTCAAATCCGGCCTCAGACATTTAACACTTACTAGCTGTGTGACCCTGGGCAAGTCACTTAACCCCAATTGCCTCACCCCAAACAAACAAACAAACAAACAAAAAGAAGAGATGTAGGACTCCTACATTAGTGGGGATGGAAAGATCAAGGTTTTTTTTCATCATGGGAGAGACATGGGCATGTTTGTAGGTAGTAGGTAATGAGTCAATAGAAAGAGAGAGATTGGAAATAAGTAAAGGAGTGGGGATGACAGAGAGGGTAATCTGATGGAGGAGATGGGATGGAATGGGTTAGCCTTGATAAGGAGTAAGGCAACTTCATCATGTGAAACAGTGATGGAGGAGAAGGAGGAGAGAGTGGCAGAAGGCACCTGAGTGATGGAAGATAGGGAAAAGGGGAGAACAAGTTCACTACAAATGGCCTAATTTTTTTTCTGTAAAATATGAGGGGAGGTTCTCAGTGAGTGGGGGGAGGGGAGCCATGGGAGGTTTGAGGAAAGAAGGAAGAAAAGGTTTGGAAGAGCATCTGTGGAGAGCGGGAGAGTGAGTGTCTGAGGGAAGTCTGATAAGATTACCTAGCAGTGGTGAGGGCCCAGTTGAGTTTATGTAGCATAAATTTGTAGTGAATCCAGTCAAGAATGGTTGTCGAATTTCCCCCACCCTCTTTCAGCAGCATATGTGCAATCAGCATGAAGGGAATGAATGGTGGGAGTCATCCAAGGCTTGACTGGGCATAATCTTGGATGTGATTAGTGGGGTAGGGATTAAAGAGAGGAGGAAAGTGTAGAGTTGAATTGGTTCATCAAGGAGTCAAAATGTGGAGAAGATGAAAGAGGGGCTAGTGCAGGGGAGATGTTCTGGGAGAGAATTGAGGCTTCAAGGGATTGAAAGGTGAAGAGGAGGGTTATGTAAGGGAAGGTAACTACTATTCAGAATATACCCCAAACCATCCAAATGATTTAAGATACCATTGGCATTTGTAGGGTAAGGCAGCTTGTTGGTAGGTTGAATGTTCCCCTTTTCATTAGGAATAGAACAGTTTAAAGTTTGCTGAGGGCTTTTACCTACATTGTGACCCTTTGAATTCAATACAATAGCTAACAGATCATTATATCTCCCATTTTATGGTTGAGGAACTGAGTGACTTGAGTTCAGAAAAACTTCTTTAGGTTCACACAGCTAATAAGTTCTAGAAGCAGGACTTGAACCCAGTTCTTCTTGACTCCTAGTCTAAGGTAAGACAAGATATTATTCTAATTCCATATATGTAGAAACCAAGGTTCATAAAAGTTAAGTGACTTGCCCATGGATTTGAATGTAGGTGCCTCACACTGTTCTGTCTGCTGAAAAATCTGTTTAGGAAAGTACCGATGTGGCATTAAAAGGACACGATACCCTTTTGTCTTCTCTGCCCACCTTGACATCCTATGTTCTGAGCTTGCTGCCTGGGCTTCTCCAACAGGATGATTTGCTTGGCACTTAGGCAGTGTGGTTTGATGAGAAGTGTCCCAAAACTGGGGTCAGAGGATTTGGGTTTAAATCCCAACTCTGCTACATCCTTGGGCAGGCACTTAACCTCTCTAGCCCTCAGTTTCTCAATCTGTAAAATATAAGAAAGTGGCCTGGATTGTTCCTACTAGCAGTGGATCTAGGATCTGTGAAATCCCCAAGCCCTCGTGTTATTGGGGGTGCCTGGAAGGAGCTTGAGGAAACATGGAAGGAGCATATCCGCTGCCCAGTGGCAGAGGGGACACACAAGGGGGAGGCACAGTCATCTGGTGATTGTGGGCTTAGCACTTAGCACATCCCTAACTTGCAATCAAAGTCAGGGAAGCAAATTTTGGCTTGATTTCAGCAAAAACTTCCTAACAATGAGAGCTATTCAAAGTGGAACAGGCTACCTTGGCGGGTGGTGGGCTTCCCTCCTTGAATGTTTCCAAGCAGAGGCTGGAGGACCATTGGTTGGTGGAGATTCCTTCCCATACAGATTGTACTAAATAGAACCAAGGTCTCTTCCAATTCTCAGATTCTGTGTGAATACGTGTATGTTGGTAGAAGGAAGCTTTTGGCTCTATGTAAGTCAAAACATCCTAACCATCAGTGCTCTCTGAGGAGGGGATGGGTTATCCCAGGAAGCAGTGAGAGGGAATTCCTTCGCAAGCTTTACAATATGTGAAGGGAAGTTGTTGTTATAGGTAGAGAGGATTCCAATCTAGGCAAAGAATGAGCTCAAAGGCAGCGGCTGAACTGCCTTCTAACAGAGATCTCTGCTTTTATGAATGGACAAGAGAACTCTTAGGAAGACCCTCAGCTGAGATCAAGGGCATGGCCAGCATCAAACAACCACTGAACCTGGAGGGAAGCCAGAGAAAAGGCAAAGTGGGGACATTTTGAGGAGGGACAGAGCAATATGGAGCCAGGCATGCCCTTGGTATGAGCCATCAGATCTGGCATTAAAGGGGCCTGAGCTCTTGAGTGGCCTTGGGCTCTGCTGGAGGGTTAGGAGGGGGTTTTTGCTGATCTCTCTGCCTACATGTCCCCAGGACCATGAATTGGACTTCAGAGGACACCTTATTTTCTTCCATTATTTTATAGATGAGGGACCCAGGTTCAGAAATATAAGTGACTTGTCCAAGGTCATAGAAGTAGGAACTGATAGAGCTGGTCTTTGCTCCCAAATCCAGCAATGCTTTCTATTGTACTAGGCTTGGGGTTGTGTAGGGGTGGGCTCTCTGGGGGCAGGACTTTGAATCCTTAGGTGTTCTGTTGTCTAGTACAGTGTGTGTGTGTGTGTGTGTGTGTGTGTGTGAGAGAGAGAGAGAGAGAGAGACAGACAGACAGACAGACAGATAGAGACAGAGACAGAGACATAGAGAGAGACAGAGACATAGAGAGAGGTTATAACGAGGTTCCAGGGTAGCTTCTTAAGAGGAATGCAGAAGATTTATTTCTTTGTACCCTTACAGTATCACCCCTGGGTTCTTCAAACCACTGTTCATATCCTCCCCTGTAATTGACAACTTTGTCACTATCTGATATAATTCGTTTTATTTAAAAAAACCCAAACACCCAACAACCCCAAACTCTAATGGAGCATTTGACCCCAATCTAAGCAGGTGCTCTGGGCCCTGCTTTGGTTTGATTTTAGTAAATATTTAGTTTCTTACCTGATTGAGGCTAACTACATGTTGTCTAGTAGGGATCCTTAGGGGACCTGATTTAATGATTAGGTTAAAAAATGACGTGATGAGCAGAGTTGGGGCTTGAATGTCCTATTTTTCCCTATTGTGAGAGCTCTCACAATCTCTTTCAAGCATGGTTTTTAATCTTTTGCTAAAGAGAGTCTGAATGTTCTCAGCAGGACCAGGCCCTCACATTGCTGGCCACCCTGGAGATCCAACAAATTTCAAGCACCTGTTTCAACATCCCGAGCAATGTCTGTCCTGGTAGGCACTGCAATGATGTGGCATGCCACCCACCCCATGCAAATAATTGGTGTAACACCAAGAGGATAATTTGCTAGTAGAATAGTTCATCATCTGTTGGAACAAACATCTAGTTTCCCTTGGAGTCCATTAAAAGCTGGCACATAAGACAACTATTTCACAACAGAAGAGAGGCTTACAAATTTCTACTAACTGGGGGCAGGTGGTAGAGGTGATGATGGGCATCCTAAGTTTATTAAAAATATAAACCATATAGATGATCCCCTACCTCCTGCCCCCACCACTGGGCAGTTTCAAGTCTTTTGGGACATCAATAATTTCTACTGGGCTAACCAAGTGTTAACCAGCTGAGCGTCAGTGTTACAGAGTAACACTGGTTGACTTTTCCATAGCGCTTTAAGGTTTGCAAAGCACTTTACCAATGTTAGCTCATTTGATCCTCACAACAACTGTGGCAAGGAGGTACTATTATTATCCCCATTTTTCAGATGAGGACCTGAAGGACAAACAAGGGAAGAAGGTGACATGCTCATGGTTATACCTCTAGAGAGAATCTAAGGCAAGATTTGAACTCAGGTCTTCCCAATTCCAGGTTCCACACTGTCCACTGTGCCGCCCAGCTGCCTTAGCTGCAGAGTGGGTAACAAAGCCCTGCATTTAATTCCCTTCTCAGAAATTGATTAGTTGTGTGATCCTGGGCAAGTCAGTTTTTCTCAGCCTCACTTTCCTCATTCGCAACTAATTCGAAGTGTGATTTGAGGTGCCAGGCTTAAAGCCCTCTATGCACATTAGCTATGATTATTATCCTGCCTTAATGACTGCTGTGAGGGTTTTGTCATTAGCACACATGAATTCGAGGTAAACTGGTATTTCTAAAGTGCATGAAAATGGTCAGCTCTTAGGTATATTTCCTCTGTTATTTTTACTTGTAACTTTTGGTATGGGGAGTGTGCCCTTTTCCATAGACGGCCCTGCCCTGATCACATCAAAGATTCTGAATCAACAGGGTCCAAATTAATGAGGTTTTACTGTATTTTCACAGGTGTGTTGCAGCACAGTGTCCAAGCATGAAGTGTGGGCTTGGAATGCAGTGATCATGGCTACTGGTTGCTCTCTTTAAAGTCTCATGCCAAATCATGCTTTCCTTTGAATGTTAGACTGGGTATACTTTTGCTTCCCTTTTTATTCTCCTTGGGGGAGGGAACCTGGTCTCTGGCCATTTTATTCTCACTCCTTAGAGCCCTGGTAACGTACAGCCATCAAATATGGCTCACTTACCCAATTCATGAATTCTTCTTAAATTAAGGGATGAAACATGAAGGATGCTTGGGAGTTTTTCACTGCTTGGTGGTTTGACTGCTTCAATATACAGGTAGGTGAATGCAGAAAGTTTTCTCTGGGCTCTTATGAATCTCTAGCCCTAAGTGAGGAGACCTGAGGCTGACTTTTGGCATTGATGGTATTTACTGGCTGTGTAACTTTAAGCAGGTAACACAACTTTTCTGACCCTGCTTCCTTATTTGTAAAAGGGGCATTATAATTTGTGTATTTACCTCACTTAAGGGGTTATCGTGAGACTTGAAATGCAATGTGATACAATGGAAAGAAAACATATTGGATTCAGAGTCCAAGGACCTGAGTTCAAATCCTATCTCTTCCTATCTGTGTTACCATGGGCAAATCTCATAGCCTCTCATGTTTTCTGCTTCCTCCTCTGTAAAATGGAGCGGCTTAGACGGTTTCTGAGGTCCCTTCAGTCTCATGATCCTGTGCTTTCGAACAAAGCTTCTTCAACTGTGGGTCATGACCCTATATGGGGTAGTGCAACTGAATGTGGGGATCATGAAAAATTTGACAACAGGTTATGTATGCCTTTTGTATATACCTACATACCTGGGGCCGTGTAAAAATTTATCTGGCAAAAAGTGGACAAAGTAAAATAATTCCTGCTTCAGGATATGAAATTCTCGTATTCCTTTAGTTCCTTCTCCCTGCAGGACCAGTTTTATGCATAGAAAACAAGTGAGAAGTCTCCATCATTTGATTTTAGGGATGACTCTTTGCTCAAGGTGTCCTCTGGCCACCATAGCTCCTTCCCTCCCATACCTGCCAGGTTTCCCAAAATTCCATTGAGATTAATTACTTGAGATTAATTTTTTGGGGCTATCCACCAGCTGCTTAAAAATTGTAAGTGCTTCTGGGAAAGGGTCATACCCATAGCCATTACTGGTCATCTCAGTTTCTCAGATTTCTTATGGGGAAACCTAGCTAAGAACATGCCCTAGAAGGAATGGTGATTTGGATGACAGGGGTGGGGGGTTGGGGAGAAGGATGCAAGATGAAGAAATCATCCTGGAGCATAAGGCTTTGCCCAGGGATGGCAGTCCTAGGTAGGCTACCTTAGTTTGCTATTTCATCTCTTTGTGCTTCAGTTCCTCCCTCTGTAGAATACTTGCTTTAGCTATTCCCATGGAAGAATTTTGAAGACCATGGAGTTTTGGCACTGGAAGGGTTATAGGAATTGTAAATCACTTAATTAAGCCCTTTCATTTTTTAGAGGAGGATCCAGAGGCTAGAATGATGAATCAGTAGCAAAAGGCCTGTGACTTTAACTCAGGTCTCCCGGGAGTTATTTCCAAGGTCTTTCCAGGTCACTCTGCTGCATAGGAAAGTGCTTTGCATGCTGTAAAGTGCTGAACAATCTTAAGGCATCATGATTTATCCTTATTATTGCAAAGCTAGTGGAGGGGTGGGAGTGGAATGACTAACACACTGAAGTTGGAGGCAGGAAGACCTGGGTTACCTTGGGCAAATCTCTCAACCTCTCTGAACCTCAGGGAGTTCCTTGGGCTTTATCTACTAAATTGCAAATGGGTTGTAATGCATTGGTAGAGGTAATTTCCATATTCAGATAGAATCATAGGTGTAGAGTTATAAGGGGCCAAAGAAGTTACTGTATCCAAACCCTTCTTTCTGTAGAGGAGCAAATTGAGGGAAACAGAGGGTAAGTGACTTGCCCAGGATCACACAGCTAGCAAGTGTCTGAGGTAGGATTTGAACTCAGGTCTTCCTGATTCTAAGTCCTGACCCATTAGTATCAAACCTTAATACAAATTCCACTAAACTATACATAAGGATCCCTGCAGGCCACACATTGGCTTAGAAAATCACATATTTATGTTATCTATGTTGCATTGTCTTTTTATTTATTTTATTAAATATTTCTCAATTGCATTTGAATCTGGTTTGGGCAGCACTCTGGAGTACTGGGGGCCACTGTGCTCTGTGCCATCTGCCTCTTAGTTGCCCACACTTCAGACGATATTATAGAAACAGTATGAGAACGAGGGCCACCTGAAGAAGGGAGCAAAAGAGCCCAAAGGGAACAGTAAAAGGATCATCATTTTTGCCTGGATCTGTGATTTCATTGGTCTAGAGAACCACTGATGAGGAAACTCATGCCAATTTTGGTGGGCACTTGGCCTGCACCTTCTAGTCTTAGAGAATAGTGTGGGCTCCCTCAGAGGTCAAGTAACATGTCCAGAATCATACAGTCAGTATACGTCAGGGGCAGGACTTGAACCTGGGTATTTCTGACTACAAGGTTGGTTTTCCATCCACTAGGCCACACTGCTCTCGTGTAACACTTTAGGGGCTGCCAAAATGCTGTCTGCAGATGCTCTTCTTTGGGAATCAGGGCCCATAGGACAGATTTCTCCTGCTTCACAACTTTGCCACAGGCTGGTCTTGTACAGGAGCGTTTGTCTAAAGAACCAGAGGATGTGGGAACTGGGAGGGAACTTGGAGATCAACCATATGGTCCTAACTCTTCATTAGAGGAAACTCCAGTCCAAAGTCAAGACAAGACTTGCTCATGGTCACATGGTAGTAAGCAGTAGAGCCAGGATTTGAATCTGGCTCTTTGGATTCAAATCCAAATCTTTCCCTATGGTCTAATTTTGATATGGAAGTGGTTTCCATGAAAAAGAAAACAACAAACCAAAAACATATCCTTGCTTTATTAGCCCATCAACAAAAAGCAGGCAGGAAATCAATCAACAAGAACTGAGTGTTTACTATGTGGCAAGCACCAAGTCCGGAGAATACAAAGAAACATAAGAACATGGTACCTGCCTTCGAGGGGCTCCCATTGTAATGAAACAGACATCATGCAAATAACTAGGAACAGACAAGTCAATACAATGCAAATGGAAGGTAATAGGAGGAAGGCACTGGGGTGATGGGAGAAAAGGGAAAAGGGAGGGGGCAGGAAACTCCTGCAGAAGGTGGGATTTGAGCTGAGTTTTGAGGACAGAGCAGGATCCCATGGGGGCAGTAGTGCTAAGCCTTAGAGGTTATGAATGGGAACTGTGACAAATAAAAAGTTCGAGAGATAGTTTCTGAGTAATTGATTATTTTATTAATCATTTTAGTAGAGGATTAATAAAATGGGTCAATGGCACTCTTAAAAACTAAAGACCCCTCATGGAACACACTTAATGCTTATATGGAAAGTGTTGGAAAGTGGACCGTGTTCCTGAGGGTGGCTATCAACTCAGATTGGTTAACAAGTAATGAGAGGATGAATATTATAATGAGGGGGGGCTTATTCTTAGCAGGGTCTGGGGCATGTGACTCTGATCACTCAATCTAGGTCAAAGAGACTCTCCATACCCATATCACTCCATCTAGGGTAATCTAGACAAAAGGGGGAGTTCACTTCTACCCAGAGCTGTCTGAGCAAAACACAATGGGCTGGAATCCAACAATTCACCTAAACTAAAATTTCTTTACCTTTTGATCATACCCCAGGTGGGTTAGTTTCACCTAAGATTTCATCTAATTATGAGTCCTGTACTTCAAAGGTTTCCTGGATAACCTACAGAGGCTGATTTCTAAATGAGGAAAGCAAGGAGGAAGACCTTGGTCCTAATTCAATAATTGTCTGTTAATATAGGAGAAAAATAACCATTTCTCTCAGAATGCATGGCAATGATGAGTGGTAAGAACACCACATTGGAGTCAGAGGACCTGGTTTCAAATCCAGGCTCTCCTGTTACCTTTGTGGTCCTGGACTTGGGCTCTCTGGACCCATATTCTCATCTGTAAAATGAGGGGGTAGAGGCAGGTTACCTCAGAGATCTCTTTTGGCTTTGCAAAAAGAATCAATGAATAGGCAGCTAGGTGGCTCAGTGGATAAAGCACGGGCTCTGGATTCAGGAGGACCTGAGTTCAAATCCAGCCTCAGACACTTGATACTTACTAACTGTGTGACCTTGGGCAAGTCACTTAACCCTCATTGCCCTGCCCCCCCCCAATTCAAGAATCAATGAATGTAGTATAAATTATGGGGTATTTTTGGGACAAAATATCATTTTTCATTGAGTGAGGAGCAGAACCATTGATGATATAGAAGAGTGGAGAAAGCAGGGGCAGATAGCTAGAGAATTTAGAGTCTCAGTTCTGCTGTGTAATACCCTTTGGCATGTTCCATCCCTTCTCAAGGCTTTAGAATGCTGTTCTGGAAAATGAGTGAGCTGGACCAGATGACCTGTAAGGGGAAGGAGGAGGAAGGGAACTATGAACCAGGCAGTGAGCTAAGAGCTTCACAAACATTTTAAGGCCATTTAAGGTCACTGTGAGGTCACTTCCTGTTCTAAATGCTATGATCTTATTATTCTTTCTTTTCTTCCTTTCTTTTTCTCTTTCTCTCTCTTCTTCCCTCCCTCCCCTTCCCTCCCTCTCCTCCTTTCCCCTCCTTCCTTCCTTCCTTCCTTCCTTCCTTCCTTCCTTCCTTCCTTCCTTCCTTCCTTCCTTCCTTCCTTCCTTCCTTCCTCCCTTCCTCCCTTCCCTCCTTCCTTCCCTCCTTCCTTCCCTCCTTCCTTCCTTCCTTCCTTCCCTCCTTCCTTCCTTCCTTCCCTCCTTCCTTCCTTCCCTCCTTCCTTCCTTCCTTCCCTCCTTCCTTCCTTCCTTCTTTCCTTCCTTCCTTCTTTCCTTCCTTCCTTCCTTCCTTCCTTCCTTCCTTCCTTCCTTCCTTCCTTCCTTCCTTCCTTCCTTCCTTCCTTCCTTCCTTCCTTCCTTCCTTCCTTCCTTCCTTCCTTCCTTCCTTCCTTCCTTCCTTCCTTCCTTCCTTCTTTCCTTCCTTCCTTTCTTCCCTCCCTCTCTCCCTCCCTAGTTTTGTCCATAATCCAAGGGTTGAAGAAAATAACAAGGATGTTATCTGTCACACACCAGAGGGCAGTGTTGAGGCATGCTGACTGGGGGCATAGTGCCCCTCCCTCTTTAAACAAAGGACACAAACGAATAGCTTCTGCCATGTGTAAAACAATGACAAAGGCTTGTAAGCTAAAGTGAGGATCACCTAGGTTTCCTATGTATTTATAGCAGTGGCCTACAGAACAAGTCTTTGAAGGATGTCTCCTGGAAGATGGGTCAGGCTTGTCCTATTTGCTCCCAGAGGGCAGAACTAGGCAAAATGGGTTGAAATTGAAAAGACCGATTTAGGCTTGATGTCCAGAAAAACTATATAACACGTAGAACTCTCCAGAGATGAACTGGACAGGATCAAGGGATCCTGGCCTTCTGCCTCCCTGGAGGTCTTCCTCCAAGCCAAGGCTGCAGTATCAGTTGTGGAGAATGTAATGGAGATTCTTGTTCAGGTCTGGGTTGGATTAAATGCTTCCTGAGTTTCCTTCCAACTCTGAAAAAGTCTGAATTATGGAAAAGAGAGCAGGCTAGGTTATACTAACTCAGTTTATGAGACTCAAACTTTGAGGCTTATTTTGTTTGTCTATTGGGTCCTGCTAGAGATACAGCATGGTTTAATGAACAGGGGAGTTCAAGTCCTTGGAGTCAAGAGGCCCTCCATGCAAGCTCTGTCTCTGGTACATAGCAGCACCATGACAACAGGCAGGCTAGCTGACCTTTCAGAGACCCACACCTCCTTTTTTCAACTTTAAGTTCTAGGCCAGTTGACGATCTGCATTGTTGGAGAGAATTTTTACATCAGGGGTTTTCACTGAATTCACAGGTCTGGACTATTCTTTTCTCATTCTTCTCTCAACATTGTGCTCTGATAGTGTTCAATGTTTAAAAAAGGAGAAAAAGGAAAAAATCCCCAATGGCCCCTTGTTTCCCAATGTTTCACATGATAAAATATCTAAGTATATGAAGTTCAGGTTGGAAAATTAATTTGGTGTGGGGACTTGTGCTGCTTACCCTCCATAGATTTTGAGAACAGGGAGGCAGGTCAAGCTAGGCTGATCAATTTCACTTCAATTTTGCTTTTTTGTCTTTCACAAAAGAGCATATTTGATGGTTTTAGAAGCCTGGAAAACACTCCACTTGGAAAAACAGCCATTCATCTTGATTCTGAGGCAGATTTTGTTTCCAACTTTATATTCTGGTCCAAACTTTGTGACAACCTGCTTTCCTGGGTTGTTTTAAAAGAAATGGTGGGGGCAGCTAGGTGGTGCAGTGGATAGAACACCAGCCCTGTATTCAGGAGGACCTGGGTTCAGATCTGGTCTCAGACACTTGACACTTGCTGGCTCTGCGACCCTGGGCAAGTCACTTAACCCTCATTGCCCCAACCAAAAAAAAATAAAAAATAAAAACAAAAACAAACAAAAAAACAAAAAAGAAACCCTGGATGGGTGGCTGCTGGTTCTCTCTGAGGTACTGCATGGGGGATGGGTTCAGTCTTTGCTATATACTGCCTGGGTGACGTTGGTGAAGTTGCTTAGCCTGGCCATCCTCTAGGCAACTCTAGAAGATGGTACACTGAAGAGAAGGTGTGAACTGTACTGGGAAAGGGATCCTCTTTGCCAGAGTTTCCTGCATTGATGAAACTACATGTCCAACTTCCTTACCCCCTCCCCAAAAAATCTAGGAAAGGAAGGGAGGGAGGGAGGAAAGGAGAGAAAGAAGGAAGGGAGGGAAAGGGGAAAAGAAAATAAATAAAAGCAACCAAGAAAGGAAAGAAAGCAAAAATGAAAGGAAAGAGGTAGGAAGAGAGAAAGAAAAAAAGGAGGGAAAGGGAAGGAGAGGGAAGAAAGGAAAGAAGGGAGGGAGAAAGGGAAGGACAGAGAAAGAAAAAAAAGAAAGGGAGGGAGAGATGAAAGAAAGAAGGAAAGAAGAAAGAGAATCCAGTGTGTATAGGAAAGATAGGTCTAGGTAAGCAAGATACTCTGGATTTTAGTGCCAGAAGAGACCTTGGAGGTCATAATGTCCTAAATCCCATATCTCATTTTACAGCTGAGGAAAATGAGGCACAGAAAGGTTAAATGATTTGCCCAGGATCATACCTAGTAAGTATCTGAGGTGGAATTTGCATCCAGGTCTTCCTGATTCCTAGGCCAGTATGCAATGCCAATCTACTATACAGTGAATGCTAACCCCCTCATTTTGAAGATGAGAAATTGAAGACCAGGCATGGGATGAGACTTGCCTAAGGTCACTCAGATAATAAATAGCAGACCTATGGTTTGAACACAGGTTCAGTTGCATTGACTGCCATTCTTTGAGTATTTTCTGGGAATTTGGGGTCCAAGAATAGGTGACCTTTTCCTTCCTTCATCTACAGAAAAAAAAACAAACCAAAAAACTGGAAGCATTTGAGGCTCGAATGTCCTAATCTATGCCCTTAGCTTTTTACAAAGCAAATATCAGATCTTTTTCTATGCTGTTGCATTAATTTTAAACTCTGCTGGCAGCATCTAAAACCACACCCAGAGTCTCAAATTAGCATCTGTGGGCTTTTGAGAAGATTTGTTATTATTGTTGTTATTATTATTTAGCTTTCTCCCAGATGTAAACCCAAACCTTTCTGACCACATTTCCTGCTTAGCTGTCTGCAGTTTGATAGACTGCCCATTAGTACTGACAACATAAAAATCTTGCCCTCAGCACTTCAGAGAACCCTTGTGAGCTGGAAAGGTGGAAATGACCTCCCTTGTTTTACCAATGAGGAGAACTAGAGGGAGTGAGGGTGTGACTTACTGGAAACAAGAGCCTGAACCAAGTTGTTATAGTCCCTGCCAGCATGGGATCACATGGTCAGCAGCAAAGGCAGTAGAGGGCAATGTCACAATGTAACCCTGAATAAGGCAGTTAAATAGTAACATTACTGGTACATTATAACCAGAGCCTTATAGTAAATCCTATTAACTGTTTTATCTATCTTTTTCACAGCATTTGTAACATTCTCATGGAACTAACTGCCCCTTATAGCGTTGTCTAAGACCTGCCTTCGTTGCCCATGGAACAAAGCAGTTTCCAATCATTTTTGCCAATTACTGTCCACCAGGGCTAAGCAGGGAGCAAGGAGTGGACATTGTAGAGAGGTACCTTTAGGCTCCAAGCAAGGAGAGATGTCTTAGCAGCAAAATGGACTCCTTTGAGAGGTGGTGGGTTCCCTTTTGAGCAAATAGGGGATGACCACTTCCTGGGTATGTTGTAGAGGGAACTCTTGTTCAGAACACTTGATCTCTGCACTTCTAAATAATAGCACTAGAATGAGAGAACTTTGTTGCTAAAAGGGACCTGAGAGGTCATTTGGTCCAGTCCCCTGATGCTGTCCATGATCATAGACCTAGAACAGGAAGGGACCCTAGAAATCATCTAGTCCAGTCCCCTGTAGCAGGACATGATCATAGACATAGAGCAGGAAAGCACCTTTAAAGGTCCCTTTTTCATCTAAGAAAACTGAGGCCTAGGGATCAGAATGGAATTTGCAGTGAGCTCATATAGCTAGTGACTGGGCAGATCTAGGCCTAGGATCCAAGTCTGACTCCCATCTATGGACTCTTTCTGTTAGAACAAGCTGACTCTTTCTTTTGACCCAACGCAAAACAAACTTTAGCCAGGCAGTGTATGAATTGGGAATTCTTTTCCATATGAGAGGTTGGGTTGGGGGCTGGGAGGTGGTGAACAGAAAACACTGGGAGAATCTGGTACATAGTCTGCCTAGAAGAAGCCAGCTAGATTCCTTGGGATCCTTTCAATAGCAGATGGGGGAATTAGTCAAGAATTTGGATTAAGCACCAATGGGGTTTCAGACTCAATTTCCCTTTAGGGCTCATGGTTTTTCTTTTTCTTTTCTTTTCTTTTCTTTTTTTTGTAAGGCAATTGGGGTAAAGTGACTTGCCCGGGGTCACACAGCTAGTAAGTGTTAAGTGTCTGAGGCCGCATTTGAACTCAGGTACTCCTGAATCCAGGGCTGGTGCTTTTTCCACTGCGCCACCTAGCTGCCCCTGGGCTCATGGCTTTTCATGCTTAAAGGATCTGTATTTCATTGGGGTGGCTGCCTCTGTATGCTTTAGTTCATTCATTCATTCATCCATTTCACTCATTCATTATTTGTTTATTTATTTAATGAGTTACTATGTTCAAAACACTGCAGGATTCCCCCCTGCTGATCAGTGGTGGTCCCAGGATCATTGATCTAGAACTGGAAGGCAATTTACAAACCATTTAGCCCATTCCCCTCTGCACCCATTTAAAAAAAATTATTTTTTATTTTTAAATTTTTTTTGCACCCATTTTACAGATGAAGAAACAGGCCCAGAGAGACTAAGATTTTACCCAAGGCCACACTGGGGGTAAGTGATAGAAGCAGGATTTGAACACAGGTGATTTGACTTGAAATTCAGCACCCTTCCTACTACTGGGCCACCTTGTTCCTCAGATGACATTTCTAATGGATGGTCCTCCAAATTGCTATTCTTAAAGCACAGGCCTGACCATGCTGGTCTCCTGCTCAAGAAACTTCAGTGGCTTTTTATTGCCTCTAACATAAAATTAGTTGGCCTTGAAGGTTCTTTGTCATTTGGTTCTACTCTACTTTCCTGGGCTGACTTCACATCCAAGTCTTTTCTATTTAATCCATTTCAGGCACACTCATCTCTTTCCTCTGAGGTCCTTTTCCAAACACAACATCCCAAGTCAGGCCCCACTTGCTTTGCACAGAAAGGGTAGCCTTCCTTCCTGGGCTGCTTTCCCTTGTTCCTTCCACCTCTCCCTCAAGGCTCAGCTCAAGTGCCATCTCCTATATGAAGATCTTTAGGATCCTCCCAGTTTGATCATAAAAATCTAATGTTGGATCCTCAAGGTGTGTTGAAAAGGAGCCTGGGCCTGGAGTCGGAGGAGCCAGGTTCAAATCCTGGGGGAAGTCACTAATCTCTCTGGGCCTCAGTTTCTTCATCTATAAAATGAGAAGGTTGGATTGGATGCCCTCCGAGGTCCCTCCCAGCTCCAGATTTATATTCTCTTGGTCTCTGAGGTCATCTGGTTCAACCCCCAGATTTCACAGAGGAAGAACCCAAGGCCTAGGGATAGGGAGTGATTTGTCCGAAGCAGTGAACAGACCTGAGAGTCACAGAGATGTCTTACTAAAAGTTCTTGTTTAGTTGTTTCAGTTGTGTCTGACTCTTTGTGACATGATTTGGGGTTTTCTTGGCAAAAATACTGGGGTGATTTGCCATTTTCTTCCCCAGCTCATTTTACAGATGAGGAAACTGAGGCAAACAGTGTTAAGAGACTTCCCCAGGGTCACACAGCTAGTATTTGAGGCTGGATTTGAACTCAGTCTTCCCATCCCCTGCACCAACCAGCTGCCCAAATAATTTTGAACTTATTTAATGTATGTTTATTTGAATGGATATGCCCCCCCCCCAGTAGAATATCAGCTCCTTGAGGTCAGGGATTATTCATTTTTGTATCTCCAACAGTTATCACAGTTGCCTGACACACAGTAAGTGCTTAATAAATGTTTGTTTGATTGAATTTGGATGGTCCTAAAGCACAAGTCTTTCCAGGTTGGAAGGACTTTCCCAAGCTTGGGCTCCACTGGCATATCCTGGGCTCACCAACACGTCTCAGTGACGTGCAGAAGTGTCTGAGTGGAGGGATTAAATTCAAAAACCACTTATTGGCCATCTTTTGAGAGGGAGTGTGATGGAGTGTTTAGAGAGCTCTGACTTAGAGCCCTGGAATCAAGTCATTCCTCTGACAGCCACTGGCCACCATCATCTCTCTAAGGCTCTAGGTTACAGGATTCCAACAATCCTTGAGGGAGTTTACCACACAGATGCAATTATCCCCTCCTCAATTAAAAAAACACCCTACTGTGTGTAAGGCAAGTATTAAGTAGTTCTGGACCTTAAAGAGCTTACCCTCTACTGTAGCAAAATATACCCCCAGATCAGTAAATACAAAGTAAACTGAAGAGGGAGAGAAGACTAACAAAGGGTCTGGGAATCAGGAAAGACTTCTAGTAGGAGGTGTCCTCTCAGCTAAGACTTAGACAAGAGAGAGGTCTGAAGCAATTGAAGTCATGCTCCAGAACACTGCAGGCAAGCAGAACAGCAAATGCAAAGGTGTGGAGGTAGGACATGGAATTCTAAGGATAGAGGAATAGCTAGTGGTCCAGTTTGGTTTCAATGAACAGTGTTTGAAGGAATAATATAGAAAAACTCAGGACAGAACCTGCTTATTAGAATCTATAAATAGAATCCATCTAGGCTTTGAATATGCAAAAGATATTATCAGGATGGATAGAAACTTTCCATTATGAACAATTTGCATGTGACAGTTGACTTGGTTGATGACCCCCCCCCCAGCCCCCAATGCTTCCTCCCCCCCATGCTTTTAAAAGGACAAAGAGAAAGTTGTGCTGGCTGAAAAATACTCTTATTTTTCCCAGGTGGTGAGGATGGGGCTTTATGCTTTCTCAGCCTGGGGACTTCAACTCTTGTTTGCTGACACCAGTATCTGCTGACACCGACTCACTTTACTTTGAGCCTTCAGTGAAATCTGTAGAGAAATCCAGATGTCAGACAGTTGGTGGGGTGGGGGAAGGGGGCTCCTATCTTATCTACCAAATCCACAGCTTAACTGAATCTACAGCATTGTTTGAACACGTCCTCCCACCCAGGGCCTCAAAGCTATCCTACCAGGCAGCAGATCATAGCTAATCCTAACCCAGGGTAGCTGCTGTTCTCCTCCTCCCTGCCCCCCATTTTGAATTCCGACCCTGACCTCCCCTTGGGCTTCCTCTCCCTTTCTGAGAGTCCCACTAGGATCAGAAAAATCCCTCATTTTACAGATGAGGAAACTGAGGCTGGAGGAAGGAAGTGGTTTGCTTAAGGCCAGAGGTAGCCAGAAGCTGAGCCAGGATTTCACCCCAGATGCTCTGTCTTCTTTCCACCACTCCCATGCTGCCTGGGATTTCTAGGTATCCTTGTAAGGTTACACAGGGGAGTGGCTGTGGGTGAAATTGTCAAGAAAAGGAAGAGGGAATGCCCCTGGGAAAGATGCTTCCAGGGCTCACGACTTATTGGGGCCTGTAAGCAAAGGGAGGAGTTAAGGGCTTTGCTAATCATGGACTCGCTAATTAAAAGGAGGATTCTTTTTTCTTCTTCTTTTCCCATATTGGCTACACTTGTGCTGGGGGAAGACAGGCTTCTAGTGGGAGGGTAGAAACTGACTATAAGATTTCAGTTGGGGAAGGTTGTGCGACCCAACAGGCCAGGGCAGATGATGCAGGCAATTCGATGAAAAGATGGATATATGTGTGTATAAAATTATAATCTATATAATAATTATTATATAGATAACATGATATATTTTCTACATAGAATATACAATATTGAATAAAATATTGAACATACACAATCTATAGACAATAATTATTATATAGATACTATTATCATAAGTATGTATAGACATGCCAGTCTATGTACCGAGCTGTAACTAGGCCAGGTGACCAGGACTTTTTCCAGGGTGCTGACATCCAAGGGGGAGTGATAATTAACTCTAGTGATGGCTCCATTCCCTGGGGATCAGCATCCGTGTTGCAGGTACCTATCCAGAAATGTCAGGTGAGTTTTCCTTTGTCTACTACAGCTCTTCCCCACCCTACTCCTACTTCTATGGCTTTCTACAGAAGCAATAGAAGGCCATTTTGTGGCCTTTATCTGCAGCTGCCTTCCCCCACTGGTCAGTTTTTTGGGGAACCTAGTCTCATGGGTCTTGTATCCTGATGTTAAAAATATCTGTTCTCAACCCCACCTCCCTTCCCAAGTTGAGTTTACTCCTTACATTTCCTAGTCACAGTACTGCCAATGTAAGGGCAGCTAGGTGGTGCAGTGGATAAAGCACTGGTCCTGGAGTAGGAGGACCTGAGTTCAAATCTCAACTCAGATACTTAGTAGCTGTGTGAACCTGGGCAAGTCACTTAACCTCAATTGCCTTAAACATCCAGGGCCATTTCCAGGCATCCTGATTTATGTCATGCCACCCAAAGGGTTGAATTAAATCATAGACTCAGAGCTTTAGAAGTGGGACCTTAGAGGCCAGCTGATCCGAACCCCTCATTTTACAGATGAGGAAACTGATGGGTGGTTAAATAATTTATCCAAGGTCTCACAGGCAGAAGTAGCAGGGTCTGGATCTGAACCCAGGTCCTCTGGTTCCAAAGCCAGGCCTCTGTTCACTATCCCAGGCTGCCTCACTATCTCCAAGGAGGGAGGACAGTCCCGTTTGGACTAGGCCTTCTTATTGTCCTTCCTTCCTTCTCCAGCCTCTTTCTTGGGGGCTGGGGGGAATGGCAAGAGGCTTAAGACAGTATGAATGGAACCTAACACCTCACACCTAACCTCAATGTGCCTAAAGTTGCTTCCCTAGCCGGGTCACCAGAGGTGGCCATGCAAAAATCTTGGTGTCTGGGGGTCAGACAGATTCCCCTTCTGATCTTGAGTGGGGCTGAGGTTCCTTGCTTTGTCTTGTTCCCTAGCTTGCAAACGGGGGTGACAAACACTCCCCTTTCCTCCTTGGGTACCTTGCCTTCTCCCAGCTCCTTCTCTCGGTTTCTATCTTTTGGGATGGCTGCTGGGAGGAGGACTCATTGTCAGAGGCAGGATTTGGGCCTCGGGCTTCTGACTTAAAATCCATTCCCCTTTCCATGGTGCCACAAAGGCCCTGGATTGCAATCCCAGCTAGCTGTGTGACCTTAGGTAAGTCATTGTCCGTTGCTGGCCCGTTTTCTCTTCAATAAGGCAGGTTGGGGCTGGATGATCCCTCAGGTTCCTTCCAATAAATAACTGTGGGTATGGGAGGGGCTACCCTAGCATGTCGGGAGGGCTCTGGTCCTGGGAAGGCCCAAGTCCTTAAGTGGGGCTGTGGGCATTTCCTGCAGCAGCATCTCAAGCAGGCCCTTCCACTCGGGCTGCAGCCCCCCTCCCCCCGCATGTCACTCTCCCCCAGGCTCAATAGGACCTCGTCTTCTTTTATATGCAGCTGCCAAGCAACCGCTGCCTGGGAGTCGGCGCTCCCCTCTCCTCCCTCCTCTCCTCCCACTTTGTATTTTCTGCCTCCTCGCCCCCCAACCCCCACCCCCGCCGCCGACAGTTTGCGGAGCAGCCCCGCCCTCCCTGGATGCTCCCTACAGTGCCCAGAGTTAGTGCGCCGTAGCCAGCCGCAGCATCCCCGCGCAGGCAGGGGCTCCCGGCTCCGCAGAGCGCAGGGCGTGGCGCGGCTGCTGCTGCAACGCTCCCCCACAGCTCGTGCCCAGGTCCCTTCCCCTCAGGGCGGCTCCGGCCCTGGGAGCGAGCCTTCCCGGAAGGGCGGGAGGACGGCTCGCTAGCTGCGGCCCCTCCTGCAACCGCCCGCCCAAGCCATTGGTCTGCGGCAGTCACCCCACGCGGGGACCAGGACTGGAACGGCCGGGAGCTGCAACCTCCCGGCAGGGGCGTGCATGTGCGTGTGCCCGTTCACGGCATGCATTTGTGCACCAGTACCACCCCGCCCTTCCCCCCCTTCTTGGCAAGAGCCTCCCCTCCCAGGGCTCTGCAGATTCTGTCTTTGGCACTGCTGCAGCTGCAGGGCTACGGGATGGCGGGATGGCGGGAGCGCGGCAGCGGCGGCGGCGGCGGCGGCGGCGGCGGCAGCGGCAGCGGCAGTAGCAGCTGCTGCAGCTGGCGCGAACCCTACTCCCCGGCCGCCCCAACCCCGGCCCTCGATCAGCTTCTGGGCCCAGCCCCTCATTGCACCACTAGCATGGTCATTTGCATATCCCTTACGCTTCAGCCAATCAGCGCCCGCCTTCACCGAAGCGGATGGTTTTGCCGAGGAGGAAAGGGAGTGGTTGGTGGCGCATGCGCTGAGGCATCCGCCTGGAAGCCTGGCTTTTATTGCTGTCTCTTTGCCCGCCCCCCCCCCCCCCAATCTCTCCCTCTCTCTCGTTCGCTCTCTCTTTTTTTTTTTTGCTCTAAGCCGGGGCTGGGCTTGGAGCAGAGGAAGAAAGAGAGACAGCCAGACCGCGGGGTTGCAGTTGCTCCCCGTTTCTGCCATTAGCTAGCAGCCTCAGGACCAGCTTGCTCGTTCCTGCATCCTGCCGAGAGCCAGGCTCCCTTTTGGACACCCCTGGCCATCCAAGCGGGCAGTTCCTTGCAGTCTCTGGTCCCCAAGCGAGAGAGCGATGTCTTATCAGGGGAAGAAAAACATTCCGCGCATCACGGTGAGTTTGGTGTCCGGGGAAAAGGCGCCCTTTGTGCAGCAGGCGATGCGAAGAGATTTGGAGGGAAGGGCGGGCGCGAAGGAAGAGCTTAATTTGCTCCCCAGGATTAATCCGCAAGTGAGCAAAGGCTTTAAACACGGAACCTAATTGAATTAAGGTTTCTTGCTTTCCGGCCAGACGGCCCTTCGTGGCCAGGGGCAGGCAGGGATGCTCCAGCCCCTGCTTGAGCCGATGGTCCAAGCGGAGGGATGTCCAGCTCAGGGTGCCTAGGCTCCGGCCGGGGCTGCAGTGGGGCGATGTGGGGCCCCGTGCAGGGAGAGATGCGAGGAGCGCAGCCAGCTTGCCCCCCCCCTCCCGCCCCAAGAAAAGGTGTCAACCTTCCTCCTCCCCTTCATCCTACTCTCCAGAGAAAGAAGGGTGTGTGTACGGGGCGGGGTGGGTGGTGGGGAGGGAGGCAGAGAAATCATGACAGAAGAGGGATGAAGGGGGGGGGGGTCCATCCCAGAACGTGTGTGTAGGAGCTAAGGAAGAATGATGCAGAGCCAGGTCTCTGAGGATCTATTGGTGTGGGCCCCCCCCCTCCCTTCCCCTCGGCGACATGTTTTTGTTACCTCTTTTCCCTGTCCCTAATTACCTCGTTTTTTCTCCCCCAGGTCCCTCTCCTTTGCCTCTTATCCTTCTCTCCTCTTTTCCCTACACATTTCCCTCTCTTCTCCCTGCTCATCTCCCTCTCTTTTTCCTCCTCCTCCTCCCCCCTCCCTCCCTTGTGCTCCCTCCCCCTCCCTTATTTGTCTTCCCTCTCCTCTTGCCCTCCTCAATCTCTCTTCTCCCCATCCCCTCTTCCCCCTCATTAGCTCTCTCCCCTTATTTCCTTTCTTCCTCCATTTCTCCTCTCCCCCTCATTCGCTTTTCTCCCCCGTCATTCTCTCCTCCCCCCGTTTCTTCTCCTTCATTCCCTCTCTCCTCCCATTCCTCCTCCTCCCCTCTCCGCGATCCCCTCTCTTCTCTTTTCCTCTCCCGTTCCCTCTCCCCGTCTTTTCTCCCTGGGCTTGGCGCTCTCTCTCCTGGCGCTGGTGATCTGGCGGGGCTCCTGGGTTCCCGAGGCTCCCCCCTCCCCTCCCCTCCCCCGCTTTGCCCCCGCTAGTGCGAAGGAAGCTGCCCTGTCTTTGCCCGCCTGCCAGTGCCGCTGGCTCATACAAAGAGGCTTTCGTTGTAACGGCAGCGGCAGGAAGCTGGGGACAGCGCCTAAGTATTTGTCCGGAGGGAATGGCGCTGCTCCCGAGCCTGAACAGAACAGATGGTCCTTGAGCTCCCGTCCCCTCCAGCCCCGGAGAAAACAATGATGAGAAAGGGTGGGAGGATGCTGCCGCCACCGCCGCTGCTGCTGCGGCTGCGGCTGCTGCTGCTGCTGCTGCCGCCGCCGCCTCCCCCTCCCCTCCCCTCCACTCCCCTCCCCTCCCCCCTTTTACAAATCATCACAAAAACAAATCCACGGCGAGAGTTTAGAGCCCCAGAGATGAATTTTTGCCCCTACCCCGCCCCCATCGTCCTCGCCTGGAAAAATCTTGCCAGCTCTTGTGGTGTGCATCCCTGAGTGAGCTCCCCGGGGGAGGAAAAGAGGGAGAGGGAGGGAGGGACGCAGGGAGGGCAGTCATTGTTATGTAACTCTATGTTTTTCTTCACTCCCGGACCAATTCCTGTGTAGGAGGCTGAGGGAAAGGCCTTGGACTGGTCCCCATCGGAAGGATGCTCTGTGCTCTGGGCCTTTCTCCCTGAAGGGGCCTTAGCTCGCCTTCCGAGGCCGGGCTCCCCAGCCAGCCGGTCTTGCTCCTCTAATCCAAAGGGCACACCCATCGCGGGCTTCTTTCCTTCCAGGGAGAAAGGAGGGGGAGAAGAGATGGGGACCAGATGGATGTAAGGATGGAATTTGGGTGTGAGGTCTCTGTAGGCTGGCCTAAGTGTGAACTGGATGCTTCCCTACCCAGGGATGGTCATTCCTACCCCCACATCCCCCGTCTGCGTCTGCATGGAATGCTTTCCTGGAAACCATTCAGTGTTCCTTACTGGAAGAGCTCAGGGGTGGAGGGGCTGGTTGGGTGGGGGCATTGTGTAGCCAGAGGGCCGGATAGGCAGGCCTGCACCCCATTTAGGGGGTCCTCAGAAGTGAACAAAATGGAGTTTGAAAAGGAAAGGGGGGGATGACAAGCCACTTTAGTGGTATTTTTCATAAGAAAACAACAACAAAAATCATATTCCTTCTCCTCTCTTCCATTCTCCACCCAGCCTCCCCTTTGCCCCTCCCAACAGCATTTGTATTGTATGATCCCTGTAGAATGAGCAGGCATTATAAGGAACAGGCCTGCTGAACTTGGATGTGCTTGGAAGGGACCTTGGAGGTCATGAAGCTGACCTCTTCGATGTGCAGAAACTGGGGCCCAGGGAGGCTAAAGAGGTTCCAGAATATCCCTGGGGAAAGGGGTTCAGCTATTACCTAGTCCAACCCCCTCACTTTACATATGAGGAAACTGAGGCCAAGAGTGGTTCCTCCAGAGAATTGGGCCTCAGATAATTAGGAGGGATGGCCATTCTGATACTGTAGTCCCTCAGGGAGTGGTTGACTGAGGACATGATCCCTGATTCCTGGAGGTAAGATTTAGCTTACAGTCTGAGAGGAATGTGAGAATACTTTCTGGACTAAAGTGAGTGGGCAAAACATCCCCTTCTGCCCCAACACACACCAAAAAATTATTGCAGTGTCAAGGAAAGTCTACTGGGTTTGATTCCTGACTGCTGCTTACTTACCTGTGGGATCTTGGGTAAATCATTTATCCTTCTGGGACCCCAGTTTCCTCATTTACTTGTAAAGGGGAGAGTTTGGACTAGATGCACTAGATCTTTCCAGCTCTAGACCCAGGATGGCCTGTGATCCCATTTTTATATGCTCAGCCAAATACACTTTCACATATGCAAAGCTCTGCATCTTTACATGTTATAGGTGAGGGAACTCCCCAGGGGTGGATTTTCTGGGGAACATGGCATCTAAGGTATGCAGACCCGGCTGCCATTTGGTCCGCACCTTTGGAGGTAGCGCCCACATTGATGGGAGTGATGGAGTCACAGTTGCTATCTGTGAGCCCTGTAGTAAGTCAGGGATTTGTCATTTGGCCATCCTATTGATAGCCAAAATACGAGCACTTCTTACAGTCCCATAAAATGTCATGATCTGGTTTGGCTTGCACGGCTTCCATTTAATCCAAAATAATAGTCAGATGTTTGTGAACATGTGATATTAATTTTGCATTTAATTGAGAACAGTTGGGGGGGGGGAGTCATGCTATTCTTCTACTTTTCTTCCAGCCTCCCCAACCTTGCTGAATAGCTTTTACCGACATTCTATACAAATACCTGACAAGGACATGATAAGGGGAATCAGACCTTTGTAGTGGGGAATCTGGTGGAAATGTTTGCTGTCACTTCTGCATTTCCATAGATTCATCTCTGTTTCACATCCATTTGGTAGTTCTTAAATTATCTGGGTGTGGTGTGGGAGTGGCAGTGGAGGCAGGCAGGCAGCATGGGAGAGCTGTCCTGGAAGCCAGGGAGACCTGGGTTCAAGTGTAGTGTTAGATATAGTGGCTTTGATACCTTAGGCAAAGTCACTTAACATTGCTGTGCCCCAGGCAACTCTCTTAGACACTTAAGTTTTAGAGAAGGTGATGAACTGAATTGTGGAGGGAATTTCCTCTCCTGAAAATATCCAGTCATCAACTCTCTTAAGAAAAACAATCCAAGAGGCTTCCTTACTCCTTTGCTACTTTGCGATTTGCCTAGAAGAGAAGTCTCATTAGAAAGGACCCACTGGTTTGGAACCTTGGACAGCTGGATTAAATGAGTTTGTTTGTGTTGAGTTACCAATAGCAACAGACTTTTCGTCAATTTTTCTGACTGTAACTGACTCAAATTTAGCCAAGAAGTGACTTTACTATGTGTGGGTGTGAATAATAATGTAAAAAAAAAAAAAGGATCTGCTGCAAAACCATTATCTATTCCATCTGAAACTGTTTTCCCTGCCTTTCAATGGGTAATTGTTTGAGTTTGTTTTTATGAGCTTGCAGGTATGACAGTAATAAAAAAAGGTCTTTTATCTAGGAAAAGCCATTGGCTTTGCATGGGAAAATGGATGATCCAGTGAAGCCTTACCCCTCTGCCTGAACTTGCTTCCTGACTGGCTTTTTCCAGCATCACCTGGGACTAACGTACAGGTTTCCCCATTTCCTTCCTCCCAGTCTGAGTGAACCAGATGATATTGACTGGTTCCTTCTCTTGTTTTAGAGTGATCGACTCTTGATCAAGGGTGGCAAGATCGTGAATGATGATCAGTCCTTCTATGCAGATATTTATATGGAAGATGGGTTAATAAAGTAAGTATGGGGTGTGTACGTGTTTAGCCAATGATAACTTCCATTTTTATTTATTTTACGATTTTTTTGTTTTTGACATAGCAATCATTTCTGAACATTTCTTTGCTGTTACCAACCAGCAAAGAAACACAATGAAGCAAAAAAAAAAATCACTATTACAGTGACAGTGTTTGTAACATTCTTCCCGAGAGTATATACATTGTTTAGAACTGTTTACAAATAGCTTTTAAGAGCTGGAAGTGTGACCATAGGAATTTATTCAGTCCTAATCCATCAAAATGTTTTAGATGAGGAAATGGAGACCCGATGAGTTTTAAGTGGATTGTCCAAGGCCACACAGTAAGTTCATAGAAAATCTGGGATGATGGTAACCCAAGTTTCCTAACTCACTTCAGTATCATTTATGCTACTATACCTTGCCTGTTAGCTAGGATTATATTATCATAGCATTTCAAAGTGTTAGGGTGCTTTGAGATCATCTCATCCAATCTCATCATTTTACCATTGAGGGAACAAATTTGGGATAGGGGAGGGGTGTTGGGAAGGGAGCTAAAGTGAAGGTTCCAAAAATAGTAGAAGAGCCAGAATTTGAACTCAGGTCTTTGGGTACCTATAGTCAATGTTCTTTCTATGATGCCACGCAATACCACATTTTTCAAAATAGGATCTTAGATCTTGATCTGGAAGGGACCTTAAAGGTTATCTAGTCACCACTCTCTTGTTTTACAGATGAGGAAACCGAGGGCCCAGAGAGACTTGTGGAAGGTCAAATAGGTAGTTAGGTTCAGAGTTATAATTCTGCCTCCCTTGACTCCAAATCCAGTTCGCTTTCCACTCTACCATCTTTTTTTTTTTTTAATTAATTTTTTTTGTGGGGCAATGGGGGTTAAGTGACTTGCCCAGGGTCACACAGCTAGTAAGTGTCAAGTGTCTGAGGCCGGATTTGAACTCAGGAACTCCTGAATCCAGGGCCAGTGCTTTATCCACTGTACCACCTAGCGGCCCCTCCACTCTACCATCTAAACCCTAAATTCATTCATATGTCACTGTAATCCTTGAAGGATGTGCAGTTTTGCTGGTTCATGTCCTCTCACTGCTGATACAACTCAGAAGCACTCTGCTCTACTTTAAAATGTGGTGCCTGGCCTTTGACAGTATCTTTGGTCCAACCGTTTACCATGTGATGGACCAAATTGTAGTTGAGCCTCCTCAGGCCCACAGACACTCTACTCAAAGGCCTTCCAGCTCAGCTGGTGTGGTAGGGACCGGAATAGCCCCCAGGAATGCACCTCCATACCAAGAGGAAGCATCCCAGGGAGGCTTTAGAGGATGTATCTGGGAATATAGTATCAGAATAGATCCAGAACAACAAACAACCTGAGGCCTGTTTCAAACACTTTTTTTTTTTTTTTGGGGTTGGGGCAATGAGGGTTAAGTGACTTGCCCAGGGTCACATAGCTAATAAGTGTCAGGAGTCTGAGGCCACATTTGAACTCAGGTCCTCCTGAATCCAGGGCCAATGCTTTATCCACTGAGCTCCCTAGCTGCCCCTTCAAACACATTTTGACAAGTAACAGAATGAAATTGAAAAATTCTGTTTTGGAAGGTTTAGAATTCAAAGTCAAACGAGCAGTTTGCATTTTCTTCCTCTTAGAGAGTAGTCCCAACCAGGGCAAGCTGGAAGACAATATAGGTCACTGGGAAGGTGGGGCTCACCAGAGGGGGAGCTTTCTTGACTGTTTAGCACCCCCCAGTTCCTTCTTCCTTATGGGATTGGGGTATGGGAACTCCTAGGTAAAGTATTCTTAATTTGGTTGAAAGTGTGTCTTTATTTCTTATTCAAATACTCAACCTATGGTATGTTAAGTGTCCAAAAGGCTTCCTCGGAATGAGGTGCTTTGGGGTGACTTGCTCAATCGGGGGTTGTGAGTCTGGAATGTGCCTGATTCTGTTGGCTCAGCACATCTGCTTTCTTAATCAGGACTCCTAGGAGGAGGACATCTAATTAATTGCTATGAGACACTGGAAACAAATCTTTGCTAACGGCCACTTTGGGGGCTCATCCTTGATTTTGGAAGGAGCCTGGAAGACTGCCCTTATGCTGGCTGTGTGTGCACCTGGTACTGTGTTACAAAAGCAAAAACACAGACCAACGAGGCAGTGGTACCTCCAGGGTACTCTTGGCTCTAGGGACAGTTTAGTGCACACCAGGACAGAGGACATGTCTGTATCATCTTACCCTCCTCCCCCTCTTCTTGTATCCCGAGTAGCTCACATGACCCTGCAGAAGCTGCACATCTGTCGGATTAGAGACAAACATTCCAACAGATGACATCTTCTTAGTGTCCAACATTCACCGAGGGCCAGCAGCACAGCCTGCCCTGGGGAACAGAACATTGCCAGGGTTGGGGTAGCCTTGAGAACCTCTCATTCTGATTCACCAAGTGGAAGTCAGGCTGGTCAGTAAATATTAAGCACCTACTATGTTCCAGGCACTGTGCGAAGCACTGTCTTGGAAGCTTGTTATTACATCCATGATTCTTTTGAGGTTCACACTGCCCACTTGTCCCAGCCTTCTCCCCAGCCCACGCAGTGCCTTTGTATTTTTTCTAAACTTTTGTGGCCTCAAGGAGCAAGCCCTGCAGGAGGGGTTCCGCACCCAGCAGGGGGCTGCTTTTGTTTCTGTTACTGACTGACTTGGGTGCCTCACCAGCTGCCTCTTGTCCTGATTTTCTCCCTGGTTTTGGAAAAGGTGCAGGGAGGAGGAATTGAACGAGGACCACTGAATTAAACTGAGACCCAACATAGGTCCAAGATGGTGTGGGAAAAGTTTTATTTTGGCAAGGAGGTCCAGATTAGGGGATTTCACTGGTGTGGGAGAGCTCCTGGAAGGGAAACTCCCTCCACTCTGAGATGAATGAATGAATAAAGGAGAAAAAAATTGTTAAACTCTCACCCTGTGCAAAGTGCTGTAATTTGTGCCTTATCTGTTAAATTCTAATCTCAGAGAGTTATCAGTGATTTATCCAGGGTCATACAGTCAGTGAGGCAGGCCTTAAACCCAGATCTCCTGAATTGGAGGCCAACCTTGTATTCACTATCTCCTTGCCTCTTCAGTGGGTGGGCTTCTGGGATCATAGCTAGAGAGCTGGAAGGAACCTTAGAATCCATCTGACCCAACCACCAGATTTTACAAATAGGGTAACTGAGGCCAGAGAGTGAAAATGCCTTGCTAAGATCACATAGCTAGGGAATGGGAGAGCTTGATTTGAATCCACTGAGTGACGTTTTTTGTAAATTCCCAGTAGCCTTGTTACACATACACACACACACACTCACACAAATATACTCTATCTTATTTATATATTTATGAATATATTCACATATACTATATATTGTATAAATACACTATATATTATATAAATAACATATGACATTGCATATTATATAAATCTATTTGAATATTTATTTATTTATTTGTTTGGGGTTTTTTTGTTTTTGTTTTTTGGCTTGAGGCAATTGGGGTTAAGTGATTTGCCCAGGGTCACACAGCTCGTAAATGTCAAGTGTCTGAGGCTGGATTCTAACTCAGGTCCTCCTGACTCCAGGGCTGGTGTTCTATCTATTGTGCCACCTAGTTGCCCCTTGAATATTTATTGTGTTTACATATTATGTATATAATTTTATATGTGTGTGTGTATGTGTATGTATGTCTATCTCTATCTTTTTTAGGGAAGGCAGTCCATGATTCAAATCCTTCTTCAGTAAAAGAGAATGATTAGGTGGCTCAGTGGATAGAACACTGGGTTTAGAGCCAGGAAGGCCTGAGTTCAAATGTGGCCTCTGACATTTTCTAGCTGTGTGACTGGACAAGTCATTTAACCTCTGTTTGCCTCAACTTCCTCATCTGTAAAATTGGGATAATAATAGCACTTAACTCCCCGGGTTGTTGTGAGGATCAAAGGAGATGATGTTTGCCAAGTCTTTAGGATAGTGTCTCTCTCATAATAAGGAGCTATATAAACGTTAGTTATTATTAAAATGAGGTCCCTTGTTGGTTCTTTAATAACCTTCCCCCTTCAGATGGATTCTCTGAGGCCTTCTGCAAAATTAAGCTTATTCTATGATAGCATTTTAGTGCTGTTTTGATGTCACAAATATTTAATCTTTCTAGAGATCTATGATTTCGTCAGTGTGTTGGAAGTCACTTGAGTAAATACTTTTGCTATGGCTAGTGGAGGGCTAGTGGTCAGCTTTCTGGGGAGGAGGTGATGATCACAACATGATCACCTATGGACGGCAAAGCATCTTTTTAGGAAGGAAAGCAAATAATTTAGGAAAATGAACTCAGAATTCTGCTAACCCACATCTGGGTCCCAGGAGGGTGTTGTGCTTTCAGAGGCCAGGGATGTCCCAGAGAAGGTGAGGCACCACCTGATTTGCTTAACACTTGTGTTCATGACTCTTTGCAATGAGCCACACTGACCCAGCCCTGTTTAATCCAGGCAAATAGGTGAGAACCTGATTGTGCCCGGAGGGGTGAAAACCATTGAAGCCCATTCCAGGATGGTGGTGCCCGGTGGCATCGATGTGCATACCCGTTTCCAGATGCCAGACCAAGGAATGACGGCTGCTGATGACTTCTTCCAAGGGACAAAGGCCTCCCTGGCAGGAGGCACCACAATGATCAGTAAGACGAGTCTTTGTTTTATTTTCAAGCTGACCTTTAACAACATGCAAGTGCCATTGTGGTCTGAGGATAAGTCTCCATTGTTTGGGGTTCCTTTCTAGAAAGCCGGGAGTTGGCTTTTGGTCTAGTCAGTGCTACTGAGGAAGGGGGGTGGGTGGGATATTGTCCCCAGGGGGCCTGTCATGGTGCATTTTCTGGTGGTCTGTGAGTTTTCCCAGTGGCCAAGGAGGATGCCTCTGGTTTTCTGGTGAATTTCTATAGTGAGAGAGGGCCTTTTGTCATCTTTTGGAGGCTAGAGGTTTGTTTTCCTCAAACAAATATGTGATTCAGCTGGGATTATTTTCAGAACAAGGCAGTCTTTTTTTTCATGATCCTGTGATCCTTGATTCTTACAAAACATTCTAAATTATCAGGAGCTTTGTTATTAAATATTAAATTTAGTATCTTGATACCTGTCTCCTCTCATCCCCCTGCTAACAGCATTCTGGGAATGAGGATGAGACACAGTAATATTGAACAAGGGACATGGAATAAGAACTCTTGAGTTCTTATTTCTCCATTGACATTGGAAGTAATCAGGAGCATTTTTTAGACTGGGTTAGAGACGAATTGAACCTAAGGGACTTTCTGAGGGCCAGGGTAGGGCAGGGCTACCTACAGGCCTTCAGTAGAAATACAAGACTCTCAATATACAGTCCTTTGGGTAGGAAGGTGTTTCTGTTGACCTAGATGCCATTAATTGGACATTTCTATTTGCCTCCCCCAACCCTGTAATGGGCAGAGGTCATTTATACTCTCACGTGGCCCCTTTGTGGATCATCAGAGTCCCAGGATGGAGGATAACTGGCTGCTAACTGGTCCACATCAGGAAAGAACCCGTTCCTTTGGTTTTACTAGGGTAATGTAGCACAGAGGTGGGCAAACTGTCCTAGCCCATCGGCTCTGGTATAATGGACATAGTGTTGGAGCTGGCATCAGCAAAATGTGATGAACCCTGTCTCAGGCCTGTACTAGCTCTGTGACTCTGGGCAAACCCCTCACCTCAGTTTCCCTATTTGTAAAATTGGGATAACAATCCCTGCAGCCCCTCCTTACAGGGCAGTCGGGAGGCTCAGATGGCAGGCATGTCCCTCATTGTGGCTGGGTGGTGATTTTTGTTCTTAGCACCATGCCATGACCAGTTCCTCATCCAGCTGAGCTGACCAGATGCAGATGTGAGAACATTAACGGGAAAAGAGGAGAGAAAGCAAGTACTAGTCTTCACTTGTAATAATCCAAGGGTAAGCTTGGAATTGTAGAACTGTTGGAAGCCCTGCCTGGAAAGGGGCCTTGGGACGTGGGCCATCAGGGCTGGAGGGGCTTTCGAAATAGACTGTCAGAGGGGCGAAGGACCTTAGAACATAGAATGCCAGAGCTGCAGAATCCTTAGAACATCGAAGATCAGAGCTGGAGGGGCCTTAGAACACAGAACAGAGAACACAGGCGGTCAGAAGTGAGGAGAGGCCTCAGGACATGGAAGGACATGGTTGGAAGGGACTGGGAGGGATGAGGAGATGGGTGAATCATATCCCCTTCTGCCCAGCCTGTTATTTGACCTAACAGCTTGGTTTCTTTTCTTTTTCTTTTTTGTAAGGCAATTGGGGTTGAGTGACTTGCCCAGGGTCACATAGCTAGTAAGTATCAAGGGTCTGAGGCTGGATTTGAACTCAGGTCCTCCTGAATCCAGGGCTGGTGCCTTATCTACTGTGCCACCTAGCTGCCCCACAGCTTGGTTTCTGAAAAGTAATTAAGCCCCACCTCCTCCAGCCCCCACACTGCCCTTGATGGGCTGACCACACCCCTGGCTAGTCCGGCAGAGGGAGAAGGCCAATATGCTGGCTTTGCCAGAAGCACTTGCCCAGTAGGATTGGTGGTCAGGAGCCTTCTTGGGCCTGGTCTTCCCTCCACCTCTTCCCATCCTCAATCTGACAGTCAGGGATGGTCTGCTTGGTCAAGCCCTCCTGCCTAACTTCTCCCTGTTTCTAGGTGTTGCTGTGTGCCCTGGGCCCTGGTAGCTGGAACCCCAGGTGTGGCCTAGTTCTTTGAAATTCCATCTGACCCCTCTAGCCCCTCAGCAGGGAGCTCTCACCCACCCCAGCTCTTCTAGTTGGGAGGTTTGGGCATCTAATCCAAATCTGAGGCTGTGAAGCTTCCACCCATTGCTCCTGGGCATCAAGACAGCCCCAGAAATACTTGAATATCCCTCCCTCTCCCCTGCGTCTTCTCTTCTGGACCCAATATCCCCAATGCCTTCAGCTGATCCCCTTATGCTGTGGACTTCAGACCCTTGATGAACCCTTGAATCGGATTCAGTCCTCCAGCCCCTTCTCTCAAGGGTGGTCTCTTTTACACCTGACTTGGGACTGTGGGAAGATACACCGAGGCAGAACCTAGTGGAGTTCAGTGCTTGCAGCACTGGGTTTGGAGTCAAGGGGCCTGAGTTTGAATGCCCAGTGGACTGCTTCCCACCTGTATGACCCTGGGTAAATCACAGCCTCTTGGTGCCTCAGTTCCCTCATCTGTAAAATGCAGGAGTTGGCCAGGTGGCTTCTAAGGGCCCTGCAAGTCCAAAGCCTGTGTAATCTTCTTCCTAAGATCCTGGGAGCTCAAGAGAAAGTCTTGGCCCAGATTTGTCGCTGATTAGCCTTCTCTGAGGATACACACACATTTTCTTTCAAGCTTTTTTGAAATGCCACGGTGGGGTCTTCCTCTTTGTGGGTGCTTTCTGGGACAGGCCTCTTTATCTTCATTCTCTGTTCCTCTAATCAAACTGCCACTTCTTTCTCCCACTTCTCAACTCTTTCTCATCCTTTGACTTATTATTAGCTCGGCTCAGTGGTTAGAAAGAAAGTCCCAAAGCCAGGGAGACTCAGGGCCGAGTCTCTCCACAGAGCCCATGTTGGCATCGTGGTTCAGATGAGCCTCTAAGAAAGAGGTTCTTACCCAGGGCCCCTAAACTGATAGTAGTGTCATTGTGCCAAGGGAAAGGGTTCATCTTTTAGGCCTGTGTATTATATTTATATATATGTATATATTTTATATTATAATTAATTGCACATAACACGCATCATTAATTATATGCTTTAAACATATAAAACATATTTAAAAGCATTCATCCAAGAAAGGGGTCCATTGGCTTCACTAGACCGTCAGGTCAGTGACTTGTCTAGGGTCACACAGCTCATCTGGGTCATTCACAGATAGAGTTAAGAACCCCTGCTCAAGAGTGTACGTTTCAGAGGAGATGCTGACCTATGTTAAGTGAGGATGTTTCCTCACAGGGAGGTTCCCCATTTCAGAGAAATCACGGGCCTACTTCCTAAGCCTAGCCCTTTTCCTATTATTATCGTCACTGTCTTCTTCCAAAATCAGGGGAAGTTGTGCTGCTTCCAGTCTCTTTGAGTTCCTCCTGGAGGGAGCAGGCTGGGCCTCGGACTGAGAACAAGGGTCCAA
Organism: Dromiciops gliroides; assembly: GCF_019393635.1. NCBI lineage: Eukaryota > Metazoa > Chordata > Mammalia > Microbiotheria > Microbiotheriidae > Dromiciops > Dromiciops gliroides. Next base: position 683,517,607 of record NC_057862.1, read on the forward strand.
GGGGAGGGGATAGGTGACTTCAAAGCCCGGGAAACTCCGACTGAGCTCCCAGCCATGAAGGGGAAGTGAAAGAGGAGACTTATGGTCTTGGCTGGGCCTGCAGACTATGATTGCATTTTCATGTGGGCTGTGGAATCAGGCTGTTATATTGAGAACACCCAGAAAGTTGCTGGCCACACATTGGCATACATTGATGAACCAGTATGGTATCTTGAGGCCTGCCCCTGAGCTCGGCGGTGTAGTGCTAGGTCTGGAGTCAGGAAGACTCAAATATGAACTCAGACAATTACTAGCTGCATGGCCCTGGGCAAGTTACTTGATCCCGCTTACCTCAGTTTCCTTATGTGTCAAATGAGCTGGAGAAGGAAATGGTAAACCAATTCAGTATCTTTGCCAAGAAAACCCCAAATGGAGTTACAAAGAGTTGGACTCAACTGAAATGACTGACCAATAACAACCAGTCAGGCACCGCTATGCAGGGGCATACAAGGACACAAATGAGATGGTCCCTGCCCTTGGTTAGTTTATATTGAGGGCAGGGACTGTCTTTTGCCTCTTTTTGCATCTCTGGCACAGAGTAGGTGCTTAATGAATGTTGATTGATTGATTGATTGATCTTCTCCTGGGGAATACAGCCTGTATGTAAAAATAAAATAAACGTAGGAGGGATTTAGAATAAATACCCAGTGTTCTGGGATGGGTTGGGTTGAGGGGGGTGTTCTTGACAATTGAGTTTCTATTTGAAGTGAGCTGGGAGTGGGTCTAAGGTGTTGGGGAGAGGAGGGAAGGCATTGCCGGTGCCCGTGGTAAAGGCCTGAAGGCAGGAGGCAGACTATTGGGTGTGTGCAGAGAAGCGGGAGTCGGCCAGCCTGGCCCAGGGCACAGAGTTTGTGAGGGGAAGGAATGTGTCATCAGCCTGGAAACAGCTTGGAGCCTGACCAGAAAGGGCTTTAGATGCCAAGCAAAGAGGTTAGCTCTTCATTCTAATGACAGTGGGGAGCCCGTTAGGCCTCCTGAGAAGAGGAGGGATGTGGGCAGGCTCAATCTTGGGGAAGATCATTTTGGTGGCTGGGTCTGGAGGCAGGAAGACCAAGTGGGAGGCTGTTTGCCTAGTCCAGTAAAGAAGTAACGAGAGGCTGAACTAGGGCAGCTGTGGTGGTAGCAGGAACTGAGGATGGAGAAGGAGCCAGATCTCAAAGCCGATGGCAGTGGGTGGGGAGGAAGAGGGAAGAGTTGAGGATGACTGAAGTTGTGAACCTTTGTGACTAAGTGAATGGTGGTGAGGGAAGTGAGTAGCAAGAGTGACTTTAGCTAAGAAGGAAACGAGAATGGATAAAGCATCTACCCCGTGTCAGGCCCTGTGATAAGAGCTCTCTAAAGATATTCTCATCTGATCCTCATAACAGCCCTTTGAGGTAGGTACTATTATTATTCCCATTTTACAATCAAGGAAACTGAGGCCCACAGAGATTAAAGGACTTGCTCAGAGTCACACAGGTGATAAGCATCTGAGGCTAGATTGGAACTCAATTCTTCCTGACTCCCAGGACCAGTGTTCTGTCCACTGATGAATTCCAACTTGGACATGTTGAATTTTGCTCTGGGACATTCAGATGGTGATGTCCAGTAAGCTGTTGGTGATGTCGATCTGGAGCTTGGGTGAGAGATTATGGCTGGATATTGTGCCCTTGGAGTCCACTGTGTAGGGGGACAGTTGAACCTGTGGGAGCTGATGAGATCACCAGGACAGAAGAGGGAGCCTTGGGGTTCACCCTTATGTAGGGCTTGGGGCATGGATGGCCAACCTGCAAAGAAGGAATTGGTCAGACAGGTGGAAAGAGGGCTGCCTTTTAGGGCCTCCTCCCTGAGATGTAGTGATTTATTGGACTCTAAGCTGCTTGTGGGCAGGGCTCAGTTTTAGCTATTAATTCTGGTGCCAGCACCACAGAATACCAGGATGGAACAGGATCATGAAATCCTGGTTATTGAGAAGGAGTGAGTGTTGGCAAATGGTGCAGAGAAGTCGAGAAGAATGAGGCTGGAGAAGAGGCTGTTGGGGTTGGTAATGAAGAGATCCTTGGAGACAGGGTCCCCAGTTCAGTGGCTGTGAAAAGAGAGAGATCCTTGCACCAGGTGTCACTGGGAGCCCTGTCCCCTCCCGTAGTGTGATGTTGCTCACACCCTGGAGCACGCTAAATGTGGCTCATTGAAAAATGGGGGTGGGGAAACCACGTCAGCAACACAAAATAACATTATTGCCACTGAGACAGAGCCGCCTATTGAGGACTGCACAATGGGGCCATTGTAGGGAGGCCCCAGCGGAGGGCAGGAGGGGGCACCCTTTGCCCTTTTCCCTTCAGTCTGAGAGCTCTAACTTTTCCAGTGTAATTTACGGAGTCATGATGAGCCATCCTAGAGACGTTGGTCTACACCTTGACCTCTGGACTACTTTTTAGCTGTTTTCTAAGTGCTTAGAAATCACCAAGATCAGTCAGGATTCCCAAAAGCTCCAGGGAGCAAGTCACACCCATTTTGCAGAGGGAAAAACAGAGGTAACAGAAAAAGGAAGTGACTTCCCCACAGCTATGTCTTGACGCAATCCTGAGGTTGGCTGAAGTGGGTCTAATTGACCTGGAGGTAACATTGGACATCCTGGGCCAGGATCTCTACAGGAAGGCCAGTAAAGAAATATAGGAGGTGGTAGTAGTAGCAGTAGTAGTAGTAGTAGTAGTAGTAGTAGTAGTAGTAGTGAAAATTTATACAGTGCTTTCAAATTTGCAAAGCACTTTACAAGCTTTCTCTCGTATGATCCTTGTAAAATTCCTGTGAGGCAGGTGCTCCTGTTATCCTTATTTTATGTCTGAGGAAACAGGCTGAGAATGCTCATGCATGACCCCAGGGTCACATAGCCATTAGGTTTCAGTGGCAGAATTCAAACTCAGATCTTCATGACTGTCTTCAGCACTGTAGTCACTATGCCATTCAGCTGTGGTATGATAGAAAGACCTATGGTTTTGGAATAACAGGAACCCAGATTTAGAGATGAAGGGACTCTGGAGGGCATTTTACAGACGAGGCAAATGAATCCCAGAGAATGGCAGCATTTTGCTAAGTTAATACAGGTCACTGGCAAAGTGGGGATTTGAACTCAGGTCTTTTGACTTCAAAACCAACAGATTTTTAACTGTGTTGTATTGTCTCCTCCATAGGAGCTGAGTTTAATCCTGGCTCTGCCACATGCTAGCTTTGGTAGTGTGGGCAAATCACTTCCTTTCTTGGGGCCTCAGTTTCCTTTTGTTGTGAAAGGAGGATAATAGTTGTACTGCTTACCTCATGGTGTTGCTTTGAGGCTCAAATAGATAATAGAGGTAAAGAATTTTAATAACAGAGAAGTGGTATAGAAATATCAGTTATTGCTTTGGACAATTAATGAATGAAAGAGAAAGATTATTAAGAATAACAGCCAACATTCACATAGTGCTTTATAAGTATTATCAGTTTGCAAAGTGCCTTACAAATATTATCTCATTTAATATTTATAAGAACTGTGGGAGGGGCAGCTAGGTGTCGCAGTGGATAGAGAACCGGCCCTGGAGTCAGGAGTACCTGAGTTCAAATCCAGCCTCAGACACTTAACACTTACTAGCTGTGTGACCTTGGGCAAGTCACTTAACCTCAATTGCCTCACACACACACAAAAAGAACTGTGGGAGATTGGTGCTATTTTTATCCCCATTTTAGTAAGCATGGAAGGCAGGATTTGAACTCTGGTCATCGTGACTCTAGGACCAATATTTTATCTATTGTGGTGCCACCTAGCTGCCTTATGGTGGGCCAGACACTTTTCCATTCACTGTGGATACAAATATGGATTTTTATTGATATATTTTATATCACTTAGATTTCCCCTGTATCCCTCCTTTTGCCCTTTCCTAGAGAACAATTTCCTTTAAGAAGGAATTTTTATAAAAGGAGAAGAGAAAAATACTAAAACCAATCAGTATTTTGGGAAAAAATGTACATTGTGTGCAATGTGTCACACATTGGGGAGTTCCTCCTCCCCTACTTTACCTCTGCAAAGGATTATGGGTAAAGGTCTTCTCATATCTCCTCTTTGGGGCCAAGTTTATTTTTTATAATTTGTCAATATTTCTTTTCAAATATTTTACATTTCCTTTTATTTACATTGATTCAGTATCATGTATATTGTTTTCTTGGCTCTTCTTACTTCACTCTGTATCAGTTCATATTAATCTTTCTAGGATTCTCTGAATTTATCATGCTTCGGGTGTTTTTTACAGCAAAGTAATATTTTATTATTTTCATCTGCCACAATTTGTTTAGCAGTTCCCCAATGGATGGGCATCTACTTTGTTTCCAGTTCTTTCCTGCCACAAAATCTACTGTTGTAAATATTTTAGTATAAACATATATAAAAATATGTATATATTGCGAGCTATAAATATACAGAGATTTTCTTCCTATTAATGGCCTCTAGTGTCTAGCAGTGAAATCTATGAATTAAAGAGCATGAATACTCTAGCTACTTTGCGTAACTCCAAGTTTATTTCTTGAATGGTTATACTAATTCACAGCTTTACCAACAATGTATTAGTATGCCTGTCTTTTCATAACCCCTCCAACATTGACTCTTCCCATTTTTTTGTCATCTTTGCCAATTGTTAACAGCTATACAAAGCATATGTATAGAGCAATCTTTAATACCATAATGCCTATTTTTTTTTTTTGGCAGGGGAATGAGGGTTAAATGACTTGCCCAGGGTCACACAGCTAGTAAGTGTCATGTGTCTGAGGTCGGATTTGAACTCAGGTCTTCCTGAATCCTTCCTGAATCTATCCACTGTGCCACCTAGCTGCCCCTTATAATGCCTATTTGAAACCAAAAGCAAGCATCATATTCAATGGGGATATAATAGAAGTTTTCTTAGTAAATATAGGAGGTTATGCCCTTTCCTTACCATCATTTGATATAGTTCTAGAAATGTGAGCAATTGCATTAAGGTAACATAATGAAATAAAATGAGTAAAAGTAGGCAATGAAGAGACAAAGCTATCCCTATTAGGTGGTACAGTGGAAGACCACTAGACCAGAGTTCAAATCTGGCCTCAGACCCTTAGCTGTGTGACCCAGGCAAGTCAGTGCCTTCTGTCTGACTCAGTTTTCTCATCTGAAAAAAGGAAATGATAAAAATATCTCCCTCTAAGAGTTGTGATGATAGAGTGAGGTATTTGTAAAGCACTTTGCAAACCTTAAAACATCATATAAATGCTAGCTATTATTGTTTGTTGATCATGTGATGTTTTACCTAGAAAACATCTATAGATCAGTCAAGAAATTAATTGTGACAATAGCTTCAGCAAAGTTGCAGGCTACAAAATGAATGCAAAAAAAAAAATTAACAAAATCTCAGAGGCATTAATAGGAAGGAAAATCCCAGTCAAAGTAACTAGAAAAGACATAAAATATTTGCTAGTCAGTTTACTGAAGCACACTCAATTCTTGCATAGATCCAATTAAAAATGTTCCTTAAAGAAATAAGGAACAATTTTAATAGTTAGAAGAATATTCAGTGCTCATGGCTGGGCTGTGCCAATATAATATAAATAATAATCCCACTAAATAATCCTACCATAGGGATATTTTACAGAGCAAAATAAAATAATAACTAAATTCACTGTGAGGAACAAAAGATCTAGGACACCAAGGGAAATAATGAGAAAAGGGAGAGGGGCGGCTAGATGGCATAGCAGAGAAAGCACTGGCCCTGGATTCAGGAGGACCTGAGTTCAAATCTGACCTCAGACACTTGACATTTATTAACTGTGTGACCCTGGGTAAGTCACTTAACCCTCACTGCCCTCCCCCCCAAACAAAAAAGAATGAAGGGCGAATAGTACTTGCAGTTCTCCAACTATATAAGATGTCAATCATCTAAGCTGTTTTGTACTAGTTAAACAAATAGAGAAATAGAGACTTGACAGTGAAGAATCAGAAACAATGGAAATCAATGGCCCAGCATATGATAAACCTGAAAACATAAATTGCTTCAGAAAGAATTTCCTATTTCATAAGAATTTTTAGAAAAACAGAATGTTTTGGCAGAAATTAGGCTAACATCTTATACCATATTCTACAATGAATTAAAAATGGATACAAGATGTTAATATTAAAAATCACGCCATTAAAAATGAGAAGAACATCATATTATATACCTTTGCAGCTAAGAGTAGAATATGAATTCTTAACCAAACACAGGATAGAAGCAAGCATAAACTAAGAAGGAAGGAAACAAGCATTTAAAAAAAATTTTTTTTTATTTTTTAGTGAGGCAATTGGGGTTAAGTGACTTGCCCAAGGTCACACAGCTGGTAAGTGTTAAGTGTCTGAGGTCGGATTTGAACTCAGGTACTCCTGACTCCAGGGCCGGTGCTCTATCCACTGCACCATCTAGCTGCCCCTGGAAACAAGCATTTTTAAAAGCACCCACTATGTGTCAGTCTAGGTGCTAAGTTTTACAAATATGATCTTATTTGATTCTCTGGGAGGGAGATACTATTATGATCCCCATTTTACATTTGAGGAAACTGAGGCAGTCAAGTTAAGTGACTCGCTCAGGGTCATATAGCTACTAAGTGTCAGAGGCAGGATATGAGCTCAGGACTTCTTGACCTGAGGCCCAGCACTCCATCCAGTGTGCCACCTTAAATTCATGCAACTAGCATGAATAGAGAAACAATGGAGTTGGGGGAAAAACCCCTTTGTATCAAATATCTCTGATAAGGGATTAGCATCTAAGATATGTAGGGTGTCCCAAAAGTCTTAATGCAGTTATAAGCTTTAATCACTTAAGCAGCTTAAGCTTTAATCAATTAAAACATCACTAATACTTTTAGGATGCCTTTTATCAACAACTAAAAGAAACATTTAAGACCAAAAGACATTCTCCAATTCACATGGTCAAAGGATATGAACAAGAATTAAAAAAAAAAAATTTGCAAGAGGCAGCTAGGTGGTGCAGTGGATAGAGCACCGGCCCTGGAGTCAGGAGTACCTGAGTTCAAATCTGGCCTCAGACACTTAACACTTACTAGCTGTGTGACCCTGGGCAAGTCACTTAACCCCAATTGCCTCACTAAAAAAAAAAAATTGCAGTCTCTTCTCAACTATATGAAAGAATGCTCCAGATCAGTAATAGGAGAAATGTTAATCAAAAAACCCTTGGTTTGACCTCTTTGCACCTCAATCAATTAATCACTAAACATTTACTTAGCACCTACTATGTGCTAGGTACTGTGATCAATTATGAAAATCTATCAATCAATAAAAATTTATATAGCACTTACTATGTGTTAGGCACTCTGTTTGTTTGTTTATTGATTGATTGATTGAGGCAATTGGGGTTGTGACTTGCCCAGGGTGACACAGCTAGTAAGTGTTAAGTGTCTGAGGCTGGATTTGAACATAGGTCCTCTTGACTCCAGGGCCAGTGCTCTATCCACTGCACCACCTAGCTGCCCCAGGCACTGTGCTAAATGATGGGAATCTATCAACAAACATTTATTAAGTGCCCAGACTATTTGCCATACACTGTACTAAGCAGTAGGGATACAAAAAGAGGTAAAAGAAAGTCCCTGCCCTCAGGGAGCTAATGATCTAATGGGGAGACAACATGCAAACAAATATATACAAAGCAAGCTGTATGTAGGGTATATATGTCTATCCATGTGCATGAGCTCTGTCTCCCAGCTCTCTGCTGGGTGGAAACACATGCCTTGCCCAAGCAGACACCCCTGCGCCAGCTCAGTTGGTATTGATGGGAAGCCTAGGTCTGGATGAAATTCTCACAGGAAAAGGTTTGCTCACTTCCCATCTGCCCAGTAAGGGTCATAGGATTTTAGATGTGGAAGGAACATTCGAGATCATTCTGGACTAAAACCTAATGTAGAAACTGAGGCCGGACAAAATCAAGTGACTTGTCCGAGCTTCTTACTGATTGAGCTAAGATTCAATCTCAACCCTTCTAATTCCAAGTTCTGTGTTTCCTTTCTCCCTTTCTGCTATACGGTGCTGAACCGAACGAGATTTACAAAGCTCTTCAAATATATGATCTCATTTTATTCTCACAACAGCCTTGGGGAGCAAGCAGGTGCTATCACTCCCATTGTACATATGAAGAAATGGTATCAAGCAGAGGTCAAGTGACTCACTCAGGGCCACACAACTAGTCTGAGACAGAATTGGAACTAAGACCTTCCTAAGCCAACCATCTAGCTGTCTCCTCACATTAGAAGAATTTGGTAAGATGGATCAGCTATTCTGACAAAGACTGAAATATAGAATCATAGAATCTTGGAGCTGGGTGGAAAGCTAAAGCTTACTTCACCCACTCCCCTTGCCCAATGCATGACAGCCCCTCTGTCATTAGGTAATCATTAAGCCTTTCCTTGAATACCTTCAGTCACAGGGAGCTCATTGCCTCATAAGGCAACCTGATCTCATTTTAGTTAGCTTTATATTCTTTCCATGACATTTTCTTTCTTTACAAAGGAGATGATGGTGATAAACCTAGCTCATCTGGCCTTTCCTGATTCAACACCCTTTCCCATATGGTAGAGCCTTCCCCTATTCTCTCAAAATAGCTTGTATTTGTTTTGCATATAATTTTATATCTATGTCACCTTTAATAGAATGTAAGCTCTTGGAGAGCAGGGACTGTTGTATGCTCACCACATAGTGTAGTTGCCTAACACAGATTTATTCAGTCATGTCCAACTCTTTGTGACCCAATTTGGGGTTTTCTTGGCATAGACACTGGAGTGATTTACCACTTCCTTCTCCAGTGGAAAAACTCAGCACAAAATGGGTGCTTAATAAATGCTTATTGATTTATTTGCTGGATTTCAATAACAGGCAGGTGACATTCCTGCTCTGGTTTCCAGGCTCTGCCCTTTGGGCCAGCTATAGGAACTTATTCTAGCTCTTTGAGGTCACCTTTTAGGGATATCCCCGCTATGGGAAATGTGGTCAGTATGTTTAGATTGAGGGCAGGGAATCAGAGTTATAACTAGTAATTCTGGGATCAATATCACAAATTATCCACCCACCTTCCCAGGGCAAGAAGCACGAAAACTTCCTTCAAATCACCTTTTTAAGATAAATTCAGTTGGGAGGAGGAGACCTGGAGAGAGAGCTAAGGATTCTGGGCACATAACTCTGGTAAGGAAAAGAACCCAGGATACCAGAAGTCTTTTACTGGGGAGGTCTCTGGAGCAAGGGGTAGCTGTAGTCATTATATAAGTATAATGTTGTGAAAAGAATATAGAGCTGCCTTAAGGGGCAGTAAGCTCCCAATTGCTGGAGATATTAAAGGAGAGGTTTGAGGGCCACCTATCCTTCTGCCTCTGAGATGACATAATTTATTTTGGGGGCTGGTTTTGCTTTTTTCTCTCTCTACCACCTCACATAAATCTCCTGTGCATAATTCTTTATATCTGTCATATTCCATTATGTCTCTGTGGCCCAATTTGTCCGGCTATTGCCCAATTGTTATTTCTAGGATTTAAAAAATATTTTTTGGTGTGGCCATTATGAAATCAAACAGCTTTGAGTAGTTTGGTCTTCCCCTTCCTTGCTTCAGTAACGTCCTTAGGGTATAGTCCTAGGAATCCATTGCTATCTCTTCTCAGGAAATGATTATTTATCTTTTATCTTTTGAGAACTGAGCTCTTATCCTTGGGGAAAACTATGCGGTCCCAAACCATGCTGTGGGTTAGATTCAACTGAGAGCCCTGATAATGACAGAGGGTACTTTACATTAACCAGAAACAAAGCTTCTTTTTGGCTGGCCCATTTGGAAGGCAACTGTCTTTGAACTTGACTATCTCTTACCCTAATGATATAGGGGCTAGCCACTGGGGATGTGGGTCTTGGGTTTGAGTGTGTTTACTTACTTAAAGAAACTTTGAAACCATTAGGGGCTGTTTCCAAATTTTTCACTGAAACCATTATAGCTCCTGCCAACATTTCCTACCAGCCAGAGAATGCCCTCGGGCTTCTGCCAACTACTGTCAACTTCAAAGAGGTGGGAACCAGAGCAGAGTAGACAGGGGTGCATAGGTCCTGGAGGATTGGCAGCCACTTCATGAAATAAAGGGTCTTAGAGGGAGGATCCGTTGTTAGTTTCCTTATCTGTCAATGTGGCTGAGCCCTAAGTGTGCCTGAAAGAGCCGGGAGACAGAGCTTTAGGAGCCCTAGTCCTGGTTAGGGATCAGGTTCCGGGACCCCAAATCTAGGAGTATTTCCACTGTACTAGTAGGTGTCCTCTGAATATTTCTTGAATGTAAGAATGAAAGCCAACGGTTGTGTTTTTCAATGCTGAAATTTACCAAACTGTGCCTAAGCTGGAATGAATCGCTTTGTTTTTGCTTTGCTTTCTCATACTTGTGTCGTTCTTCCCCTGTGGAATGTAAACTCTTAGTGATCAGTAAATGTTTCCTTTTTGTCTGTTGCTCAGGGCTTAGCACAGTCTTTGGCACATTGGAGGTTCTGAGGAGAGCTTCGTGGAATTGAATTGAATTGAATTGAATGTTCTTTTGTTAGATTGCTGAGTTTGTAAACCCTAGTGTGAGGACCAGCAATTCCTGGCATTTCTTTTGAAGGTATCTGAGTGAACCTGAAAAGTCCCAGAAGTTAGCTTGTACCCAGATCATTTTAAAGCCAAGTATCTATCTGAGGTTAGCTTCAAATAGATGGAAGAGTTACCCTGTAAAATGCTCTTGGAGTTCATCCTCTCCTTCTGCCACATGCTCTTCTCTATTCCAGTGTCTCTCCTCTCTATTCCCTGAGAGACCCTGGCTTTTTGTTTCTGGGATTCTCTTCAGGGTTGAGTATAGTGTTTTATACTTGGTAGGTGCTCATTCCACAAGTGAAAAATGCTTGTTGAATGAGTAGAAAAAAACTCCTCAATTGTGTTCTCTTTGGATATCTTAAGACTAAATATTGTATTCTCTTGAAAGTCTACACTAGGAATAAACATTGTATTCTCTTGAAAGGTCTAGACTAGAATCAACTTGTTGGAGTGGATAGAAAGCAGGCTTTGGGCCCCAGGAAAGCTGGGATAAAACTCTGCCTCAGAAACATGATGGCTGTGTGACCCTGGGCTAGTTTCTTAGCCTCTCAGTGTTCCAGGAAACTCTATCTAAGTTACTTGCCTAGGGTGACACAGCTAGTAAGTGTCTGAGGCTGGATTTGAACTCAGACCTTCCTGACTCCATGCCTGGCAATCTAATGCCCTGGGAGTTCCTTATCTCAATGAAATCACAAGTTCAATCTCTACCTACCTACCTACCTATATCCATCCATTCATCCACCCACCCAGCCATCCATCTACCCATCTATCCATCTGTCTATCCCTCTATCCATCCCTCCATCCATCCATCCCTCCATGTCTAATGGCATTTAGTTAGTAAGTTCTGCCACTTCTTAGGTAAATGCCAGTGTGGAAATGTTGATAGGAAGGACTGTATCCAGATGCTTGCTCACTGGCAGTGGAGTTCTGGATGAGTCACGCCATATCTTTATTTCCTCTTCTGTAAAATGAGGGGGTTGGACTCAGTGGGCTCTGAGGTTCCTTCCAGCCCTGAATATGTGGTTCTATGATCCTATAAGGTACCACTTCTCTCTGTACCTCAGTTTCTTAATCTCTAGAATGAGGAGGTTCCACTCCATTGCCTCCGATTATGATGAAAGAAGAGTAGGAGAGATTGCTGGACCTGGGTTTAAGACCTGACCCTAATTATCTCTGTGGGACCATGGGCAAGTCATAACCTCCCTGGGTGTTTGTCTATAAAAAGGGAATAATAATGGCCAAAGTCCCTTTTCTCTGAAGTCCCTGCAGAGCTTCTGTGAGCCTGAAAGAGGCTCATAGATTTTACAGGGCTATATAAATGTCACTTGTTATTAAATATTTAATGTTGCAAATATGGTTAATCTATTCCTCCTGTTCTGTGATAATACAGGCACTTGGGCATTTTCCTTGTGGCCAGTTCACACTTTCTTTGCCATTGGCCCTTTGGGTTGTGGTGGTTGGGGTAGTGGGGCCTCTACCTTTTCGCTTCTAAGAAAATCTGAGCATAAAAATACTGTCCTTCTCCCTCCATCTTTGTAGAATTTCATTGGGGGGTGGGCGCAGGGGACAAGAGAATGAACTTGGATGTAGGATCATAGAATCTTTGGGTTAGAAGAGGCATTTGAGATTGTCCCATCCAAACTTTACCCGAAGTAGGAATCTTCAGGTGATTCTTCACAGAGGACAGATAATTTTAGATTGTCAGGGCTGGGAGAGATCTCTCAAGGAAGGTTGTCAACACTGGGAGGAGCTTGAGAAATCAGAATCTCAAAGTTGGGAGGGATCCTAAAGCACAGCACTTATGTTGAGAGACCTTAGAACATAGAACAGAGAACATCAGAGCTGAGAGAGATCTTAGAACACAGAACAGAGAATGTCAGAGCCATGAGATCTTAGAACATAGAACAGAGAACATCAGAGCTGAGAGAGATCTTAGAACACAGAATAGAGAATGTCAGAGCCATGAGAGACATTAGAGCACAGGACAGAGAATGTCAGAGCCATGAGAGACATTAGAACACAGAACTGAGAACGTCAGAGCCATGAGATCTTAGAACATAGAACAGAGAACTTCAGCAGCAAGAGAGATCTTAGAACATAGAACAGAGAATGTCAGAGCTGGGAGAGACCTCAGAACCTAGAATATAGGGAGAGCAGAGAATGGGAGAGTTAGAAGGGACTTTTGAATGTAGGCACACAATGGCTGAACTGGGGGAGACCTTAGAAGATGGGCTGTGGGAGCTGGATAGGACCATATGACATGGAACACAAAAGATCAGGGGCATAGAATGTCAGGTCTAGAAGGCATCTTAGAACACAGAACAGAGAATGTCCGATCTAGGAGAGATCCTAGAACACAGAACGGAGAATGTCAGAGCCATGAGATCGTAGAACATAGAACAGAAAACATCAGAGCTGAGAGAGATCTTAGAACACAGAACAGAGAATTCCGATCTAGGAGAGATCCTAGAACACAGAACAGAGAATGTCAGAGCTGGGAGGGAAATTAGACTATAGCACTGGAGGGGTCCTTGGAGATCAGCTACTCCAACCTCCCCATTGCACAGATGAGGAAACTCTGCTTAGCATCCTGCATTCCTGTTCCCTGTGCCTGAGGTGGCCAGCTAGCCATGGAGTGGTCCACCGTCCCTTGCAGCAGTCATGGAGAGGAGCCCAGGGGCCATTCTCAGACATGGGCACCTTGCTGTGGAGTCTCTGTTTCCAACACAGAGCGAGGAGTCCCTTCCCTGCCCTCTTCTCCCCCCACCATTTTTGAGGGTCTCTCATGAAACTCTCTTCATTTTCCCTTGTTTGTTTTCTCTGGGGAATCCAGAGCTGAAGTTTCTTGACAACACATCTGGCCCAACAGATGTACGGATGTGTCACCAGGAAACAAGATTCATCAAGGAGATGAGGATAGCTTGATTTGAATTTTCCAGTCGTTGCAGAATCTGGGGCTGGCTCCCCAACTCCTCCAGCCTGCCCTGCTAATGTCTGCTCTGTCCCCACTGGCCTCGTTTTGGCCCCCCCCCCCCACACACACACAATGCTGACTCCTTCCTTCAGCCTGACACTCACACTCTGCTCCCAAGCTCTGTGGCTCACCACCGCCTCTCATGACCTTGTTTACATGGCACTGGTGTCAGTGACGGATGCTTCCCCTGCCGAGTTGGAGAAAGGGAGGAAGGCCTGGCTCAGCTCGACAGGGCAAGCGGCTTGTGGGTCAGAGGAGCAGACTTCCAAGTGGGAGGGGATTCGAAGATCTAAGCCCCATTATTCTGTCCATGGGTTCAAGAGTCATTTCCTAGGAAGCCTCCTATGGGGGCCTTGGGAGTCCCTCAATTGTAAATGCCTCTTCCCTCACCTTGCCCTCTGTTCATGTCTCCTTTCTGTCCTTTTCCTTGCTCTCAGCTGCTGCTACTTCTGTGGCCTGTAGCATCCTTCTTACTGACAATTGGCTATTGTGCGTTTGGAAATGAGATGCCCAATTTTGTTAGAATCATGTGTAAAACCGTAGCAGGTTCTGAGTGAGGGCCTGAGGCTTTCTCATCAGGAAGCACATGATCTCTTTGCGTGCCCTTTGTGATTCTTTTTTTTTTGGCCTACTTCTAGGACCACTGACAGAGCTGGAACAAAAAAACCCCATTTAATGCCATCCCCTTATTTTACAGATAAAGACCTGAGGCCCTGAGAGATGATGACTTGGTAATAGTAATAACAATGGGGTGGTGCAGTAGATAGTGCAAGTCAGGAAAACTTGAGGTCAAATTTGGCCTCGGATACTTAATAGCTGAGTGACCCTGGGCAAGTCACTATTTGCCTCAGTTTCCTTATCTATAAAATGAGCTGGAGGAGGAAATGGCAAACCCCTCCATTACCTTTGCCAAGAATACCCCAAATCGGGTCACAGAGAGTCAGACACAAATAAAATGACTAAACAATAACAAATCATAACAGCTGACAAATATAAGTGATGTGGGGGGTCTGTAAAGTACTTGAATATTTCTTTTCTCATTACACTGTCACAACATTGTGTGAAGTAGGTCCCATTGTTACTCCCATTTTACAGATGAGGAAACTGGGGTAGACAGAGACGAAGTATTCATGGTCACACAGGTAGGAAGTATCTGAGGAAGGATTTACATTTAGGTCTTCCTGATTCAAAGTCCATAATTCTATTCATTAGACCACACTGACCCAACACTTTCCTAAGGTCACGCAGAGACGCAGAATCAAATTTGAACTCAGGTCTTCTGATTTCAAAACCAGGATGTGTTCTGTTGTACCAGGCTGCCTGCACTCTTTTGTTCTTAGCTATGTCACCAGGTAGGAGAGGTTTGGCCCTCATAGCTTGTTTTGTAATAACACAAGGTATTCTGTACCGAGGGTCAAATGTGTGGGACAGAGTAAGTGAGAGAGAGGGCAAGTTCTCATTAGGCTGTGGTATTGCTGGGTCATGAAGAATTTTGAAGCAGCAGGAGGGACATACTTTAGGTGGGGGGAATGAATGGAGAAAAGCAAAGAGGCAGGAAATCAGTTATCCCTGTATTATTTGCTCCTTGTCCCTGCTTTAGACCTCAGTTTAATTCAGTAAATATTTATGAAGTGACTACTACATGCCGGACTTTGGTGACACAAAGACAAAAATGAAACACTTATGTGTGATAACAACCAGTAGGTCTTACAATGTGTCAGGCACTATGCTAAGTACTGGGGATACAAAGAAAGACAAAAACACTGAAGTAAAACTGCCCTCAAAGAATTTACACTCTATCAGGGGAGACAACACACACACATATACACGTGTGTATATGTGTGTATGTGTGTATATATGTATATATATACACACATACACACACATTAGTATATACAAGGGAATACAAAGTAACTTCAAGAAGGAGAGGGCAGTAACAACTGGGGAGTAGGAAGGGGGAAGAAGTCAGGAGACACTTCCTAAAGGAGGTGCCTTCTGAACTGTGCTTTGAAAGAAGCTAGAGATTTTGCATCTTGGAGGTTAGGAGAGCATGCATTTCCTTGCAAAGTCATGGAAGCCGGAAATGTAAAGTTGTGTATGACTAATAACTTAGTGGGGCTGGTTTGACCTCTCTAAACTCTTCCCATGAAATTCCTGTCTGCTCTGGGAAAGAAATAATAGCATCAACAGCCCGAGGATCTGAGGCATGGAGATTTCATTCGGAAGGGGATGCTACAGACAATGTGACAATTAGAAAAGAGGGCCATTGGCTCAGCTCAGATTTCCATCCTGGGTCTTGGTCCAAGTCCCCAGCTCCTTGGCAAGATCCCTTGTGGGGGCCATTCCTCATCTTTAGCATTTGGAAGTAAGTGAGCACGACCCCTTTCAGCTGGCTAATTGTCCTTTGCCTCTTTCCATGAGCCTTCTGCTTCTTCTTGGCTTGAGTGCATGTGGCAGGGGGTCAGTCATTGGACTATTGTCCTTCTTGAAGCCAGCGCATTGCATTCTTCCTTTTGGGATGGATCTGAGTTTCCCATGCTGTCAGGGAGCCAAGATGGCTTCTGTCCTAGCTGATGACCAGTGACTACCCAAACCCCATCTGGTCTTCTGAGGCTAAATGTCAAGATATTCCCATTGGCCCCCACTCTGAACCCATATCCCAGTGTGTTCAGCACTGGACAGATTTCCGGCTCAGATGGCTCAGTAATAAAAATCAGGAACAAGCTGTCCCCAATGACTGGAATGTTCTTCCATCTTCAGTTTTATCTCTTGAAATCCGTAGTTTCTTTCAAAGCACAGTTTAGGAGATATCTCCTTTAGGAAGTCTCTCTTGACTTCTTCCCCCTCCCTTCTCCCCAATTGTTACTGCCCTCTCCTCCTTCTTGATGCGGCTTTTGAGTTGAGCCTTGAAAAGCTCTTCCTGATTCTCATATTTCCTTCTCCCCAAAATTACTTTGTAAAGGAATAAGGATTTCATTGGGAACATCCTAGATAAGGTTGGGAAGCTAGATGTTGCAGTGGATGGAGCATTAGCCCTGAAATTGGGAAGACCTGAGTTAAAATCTCACCTCAGACACTTACTAGCTGCGTGACCCTGGGCAAGTCACTTAACCCCAATTGCTTTAAACATCTGGGGCCATCTCCAGTGGTCCTGATACATATCTTGTCACTGGACCCAGATGACTCTAGAGAAAAGAGTGAGGCTGGTGACTTTGTACCACTTCCTCACTTAAATTTAATTCATTGCAAATCATGATATCACCTCCCTATGTCATGGTTTTCTTCGAGAACAAAGAACATATTACAACATGTTACTAATTGATTTGGATAAGGAACCTCCTGCATTACTGGTGAGTAACTTCTTTACAACATAGGATAATACCTACCATTTATACAGTACTTTAGGGTTGACAAAGCACTTGACAAAGATCTCATTTTAGCCTCACAATAAGCCTTGGAGAGAGGTATTACTATTATCTTAATTTTACAGATGAAGAACATGAGGTTAAGTGACTTGCCCAGGGTCACACAACTAGTGTCTGAGGCTGAATTTGAACTCAGGTCTTCTTGACTCTAGGTCCCTCCCTTTATCCACAGCTCCATCTAGCTGCCTATATCTTGGGTCAGTCATTGGGTAAACATTTATGGAATGCCTACTACATTTCAGGAACTATTCTAAGCACTGGGGATGCAGCGAAAAGCAAAAGACATCTCTTCTCTAGCATGCCTTAAAGTGTTACTGGCTTTATCATGAGTCTTCTGAAATTGTGGCTGCTCACTGGTCACTGCACTGGCCAGAGTTCTTAAGTCTTTCAAAGCTGTCTTGGTAATGTGAGTTGGTATATAACCTTCTCCTGGTTCTGTTGGTTTCACTTTGCATCTGTTTATACAGCTCCTCTTAAGTTTCTTTGAAACTGTCCCTTTCATTATTTCTTATGGCACAATAGTATTGGCTTTAATTTTTCTTAAACCCCGCCCCCCAGCCCCACCTCTTTTAATGGACTTAGTCCTCTGCTTCACATTTTGTCCCCAGAGTCAACTTGATCCAGGTTTATAGTGGTGTGTGTGTGTGTGTGTGTGTGTGTGTGTGTGTGTGTGTGTGTGTGTGTGTATGAGAGAGAGAGAGAGAGAGAGAGAGAGAGAGAGAGAGAGAGAGAGAGAGAGTGTGTGTGTGTTAATCCCCTAGTGCTGGCTTCCAGCACTGTCTGGAGTCAGAGGACCAGGGTTCATATTAGGCCTCAAATGCTTCTTGCCTGTGTGATCTTGGGTAAAATGAGGTTCCTGGGCCTCAGTTTTCTGATCTATAAAATGAGGATCATAATAGTACCAAATTCACAGGATTGCTATAAGGCTCACATGAAATTAAAGTAGATAAAGTGCCTTGCAAACCTTAAAGTCATATGAAAATATCATCACCACCACCACCATCATCATTCACAATCATATTTCACAAGCTGGTTGCTACCTTAGAGGCCAAGTCCAAGTCTCTCATTTTATGGATGAGAAATCTGAGGCCCACAGAGGTTAAATGACTTGCTCAGTATTGCTTTTTTTTATTATAAAAGTATGTTATTATTTTCTAGTTACATGTAGAGATAGTTTTCAACATTTTTTTTTGTGGGCAATTAGGGTTAAGTGACTTGCCCAGGGTCACACAGCTAGTAAGTGTCAAGTGTTTGAGGCTGGATTTCAACATTTGTTTTTATAAGATTTCTAGTTTCAAATTTTTCTCCCTCCCTCCCCATCCTACCCCATGACTTGCTCAGAATTGCACAGCTAGCATCTTAGGCAAGATTTGAACTCAGGTTTTCCTGACTTGAAATTCTACACTCCATCCACTATTATGCAAATCAGGACATTGAATTTCAATTAATGGAGGCTCTCCATTGCTGGAGCCTTTTCTGATCCAGCCAACTTAATGCGTTGTTAAAAATAGGCTTTTATGTATATATGTGGTCTCCCCCTTCTGAGGCCAGAGAATCTTCTGTGTTTGTTTTTAAGTCCTCAGCCCTTAGTATCTGTAAGTCTGATACACCGTAGGTGTTTAATTAATGCTTATTGATTAAGAGTCCAGCATTTGAGTGCCTAACTGTGGCCTCATTAGCAAGTCTCATTCGGTTTCCAAGCTTTGGTTTCCTCATTCCAGTAGAATGAGAATGTCAGAGCTGAGGATATCTGAAGTCCCTCCCAGCTCCAACATTCTAAGGGATGATGAGATCGCATTCATTTCTTTGGCAGCCTCTTCACACTTGTGACCCATATTGAACTTGGCTGGTGTTGGACTAAAGCCCCTCCATCCTAAGGTTTGGTGGTGATGAATAGCTAAGATGACAATACAGCCTGGGGTGTTGGTGGTGGTGTTGGGAGACCTGCAGCCTGGCTGTGTCCACTGCCATTGCTGGCTCTGTTTTAGGGCTGTTTGCTACAAACTGCCTTTCAGGATTGTAGTTTCAAACAGCAGCTACCTTGAATTGATTTGGGAGGGGGGGAGAGGGAAGCATTCCACCTAGACAGTGAATGAGTGTGACAAGGATAATCAAAAAGAAGAGAAGGGACATCCCTCAGCTGGAAAGTGACTTAGTCTTTTTTGAAACCAGAGTCAGAATTTCCCCTCAACCTCAAAAGTGGGAAGTGACTGACTAATAGTGTCTTTTTTAATGTGGCTCCAGTACTCCCGATGTGTCGTGCAGGGAAGAGTATATTTCTTTGATGCATATTAATCATTTAATAGAACTTAAATTATAAATCAGACAATAATTTAATATTTAATATTCTTTGTTTAGACATATCCTTCATAAAGTTGTCACAGCCAGCCTTTCACAATGATGTTATCAGATTATAACAAAACTCAGTCTTCTGAAATGCCATACAATCAACCATCCATTCATAACATTGTTCCCGATTGCCCACTATAACATTGTTTCATCTGACGTCTTCTTTTCCCAGAGCAAGCTTAAGATGGAAGGGGAGATATTCCTACCATGAATGCTGTCTCCCAGTAGAGAGGGCTGCCTTGGAGGGGCAATGGGCTGCCCCTCCCAGGAGACCTCCAAGCCCAGTGTGGAAGATGGCTCGTTGGGGGTGTTGCAGTTGAGATACTTGTTGAAGTTTGACTCGACAGATTGACCACTGATGATTCTTCCATGCCTGATGTTCAGTGATTTCCCCTTGGCCTTTGTACTTAAATGTTGGCTTCAGTTCTGTAGAATCATGAAATCTTAGAAGTGTAAGAAACTTCCGGTCCTTGGAATGGCCGGCTGTTGGTTGAGTTGTCTCCTGGTTTAAGAAGGGATTATTGCTCTAGGGGCAGGTAGCTGGCACAGTGAATAAAGCACTGGCCCTGGATTCAGGAGGACCCGAATTCAAATCCAGCCTCAGACACTAGACACTAGCTGTGTGACCCTGGGCAAGTCACTTAACCCTCATTGCCCCACAAAAAAGGGATTATTTCATTCTTTGTACTTGTGTCCCCCATTCCTAGAATGACACACAGTTGGCCCTTAAAAATGCTTGTTAATTAATTGACTGATTGGTGGAAGATACACGAGGAAGGAATGAAGTGGTCCCTGCCCCTCAAGTTTGTAATCTCAACAAGGAGACAAAGCAGAGGAGCACAAACCATTTAATGAACAGCATAAGGTGGCAAATAGTAACAATAATAGCTCATATGTATATAGCACTTTAAGGTCTGCAAACCACTTTCCACATATCACCTTATTTGAGCTTCGCAATAACCCTGTGAATTAGGGGCTATTATCCTCATTTTCCATTGGAGAAACCAAGACTGAGAGGATGAGGAGCTTGTCTGGCCTCACACAGCTCATACATGTCAGAGTCAGGACTGGAAGCAAGTTGTCATGATTCAAAGCTGCTACTTTAATACACTTAGAGGAGGGAGCTTTAAGTGTACCTTGTGTTAGTCATGGACAGCTTCACGGAGACACGGGATTTGACCTGGGCTTGGGAAGGAAGGGGGAATGTATCCTGCCAAGTGGAAAGCTTTGCAGAAGCAAGAAGGAACTTCATGTGCGGAGGCCCCAAGTGTTGTCAGAATGTCCTCAGGACAGCAGGGAGTGATGAGCAAGTGGGAGAGATAGAGCAGAAATGAACTGTGGAGGACTGTGAATAACAGGCTGGAATGTGTCCCTGGAGCCACAGCAGGGGGGTGGGGAGCCGCTGGAAACTTGTGAGCTGAGCACTGATAGACAAAAGAACTCTGGTGAGAAGACCCATTCAGCTGTCTCAGCGCCTTCATTTCCCCTCCCCTCCCTCTTTTTCCCCATCTTTTTTTTTTTTCTTTTGGACATCGGAAGGCACTAAATGACCCTTTCTGGGTATTTGTTCATAGAGGAGCACAAATTCAGCATTAGGAAGGACCTTAGAGGTCGACTATTCCACACCCCTCATTTTACAGATGAGGGAACTGAGGCCAGATTAATTAAGTTACTTGCCTGAGGTCACAAAGCTAGTTGGTCAAGCCAAATCCACAAGGGCTCACTATGTGCTGGGCAGCTAGGTGGCACTGAAGTGGATAAAGCACCAGCCCTGGATTCAGGAGGACCCGAGTTCAAATTTGACTTCAGACACTTGAAACTTACTAGCTGGGTGATCCTGGGCAAGTCACTTGGTCCTCATTGCCGGAAAAAAAAAAAAAGTGCTCACAATATGCTAGGCACTGTTCCCAAATCTGGGATAACAGATACTTATGAAAGAAAGGCAGGCCTTGTGTTCAAGGAGGTACCATCCTAATAAGGGAAGCTGCAAAATGGGGGAGGGGAAGGAATGCAGGCCCCTGCTTGGGGTCATGGTGGAGAAAGCCTGGAGAGTCAGGAGTGCTCACTCCCTACATCATCCTTGCCTTCAAGAAACTTACTGTCTAATGGTTAGGTGGGGAGATGGTTAGATCAGACTGACCATTACAAGCCATTTTCTCTCTCCTCATTTTCCACATCCACGTGTCTTTGCCACGTTAATGTCACCCAGCCCCTTCTCCTGCTAGCTGTCCTTCACAAATTCTTTCCGGTCTCTCCTTTCCTCTGAGAATCATTCTTCCTCTTCCTTCTAATGGCTGTTCCTGCTCTTCTAGCTTGGAGGATCCTCTTCTTGGCCTGAACACCCCTGTAGGATCATGGGATTCAGAGCCTTAAGGGACCTTCGAGAAGGAAACCGAGGCCCAGGATGATGAGTGACTTGCTCAGGGCCACAGTGCTAGGTCCTGAATCCATGTCCTCTGACTCCCAGTCTATCACTCTTTCTATTGGGCCAAGCTTCCTTGGCGACATCCACAGTGGGAAGCCCGCAGGTCAGCTAGGTATCATTTTCCTACCTTGGATCTTCTTCGTCGTGCTACCTTGATTTGGAGCCAAGGGCATCCCATGGGTCACTTGGCCTCCCTGCTGGTTGCCATCTTGAATTTCCAAACTCCCTCTGTGAGGGCCTCAGAAGCTTCTGATGTGTCTGCCAGCTTTTCACCAACCTTGGCTGCCTTTAAAAAATGCCCCTGAAACCACCTTTTGGACTTGGCTCCTCAGAGCTTCTCGCTGCTGCCCCTAAAATGGAGGAGTGTCTGTGGGAGGAGGTCCTTTAAGTATCTGCAGAGGAAGAGCTGGGCTGGCTTTGGCCGAGGGCTTGAACTTTCAACAATCCAAACAACTGTGGAGGGTAATTAATGGGTCTCTGAACTCACTGGCCCCTGATCTGGCCTGAATCGTTGTCTAAACACTCACTTCTATGCAGATAATGGGGGGTTGGAATCAATGGAGGAAAAAGGGCTACAGTCAATAAGCGCTAGCCCAGGCTGAACTTGGCCGGGCCAGGGCATACAATGGCACAATGGCCGCATCCCAGAATAGAGACATGTTGTGTTAAGTTCTTGAACTCAGTCCAGGTTCCTGGCTGGGCTTAGGGGTGGGGGAGCCTGTCAGTTTTGTTGGCTCTAGATAGACCCTGAACAACATATGATGTCATCTGTGCTTCCTGTCCTCATGGGCTGGTCCTCTCCAGCAGTGGTGGCAAATCAAAGAGTTGTGTAACCTTGGAAGTAGCCTTTGAGACAGACAACAGGGCCCCTGCATCCTGGTGCTTTTCAATTCAGCTGCAATCTGACAGCTAAATGTTTCATATGTGTTCCTAAGGTTTGGCAGAGGGCCTCATGGCATCCCTGGGAGGAACAGTGAGCTCCTTCATTAATTAGGGACCTGTTTACGAGTTGGTTGTTAAGTGTAGATTGTTTGAACTGGGCTCCCTTGGCTTTGGAAGGACCATCCTAGTCCACATCTGGAGCCTTGTGTTGAGTTCTGGGCACCACAGTTTAAGAGGGACATTGATAGAGAGGAGACTCGCTGCAGCAGGGCAAACAGGATGTGGGAGGGCCTCCAATCCATGTCATAGGAGGATGGGTTGGAGGGGACTAGCCTGGAGAGGAGATGACAGCTGTCCTGAGGTATTAGAAGGGCTGTCAAAAGACTGGGGATCAGCTTTGTTATTTGTGGCCCCAGAGGGCAGAACCAGGAGCAATGGAGGTGGGGCAGGAGATGATCCAAAGAGTCCAGTGGAGGTTTAGTGGGAAGAAAAACACCTGACAATAAGAGCTGTCCCACTGCTGAATGGCCTGCTTGTGGAGGGGCTGGGGGCTCTCACTTGAAATCTCCAAGCACAGCCTGAATGCCCACTTCTTGGAGACGTTCTAGAGAAGGTTCCTGTTCCTATTTAGATGATTGATGAGGTCTCTTCTTACTCCCAGGAAAAATCCTTCAATGCTGAGTATTTAGATTAAGTGGGATAATATTTGTTAAGTGCTTCACAAACCATTAAATATTATATAAAGTCTTATTAGCCACTACTACTACTACTACTACTACTACTACTACTACTACTACTACTACTACTGCTGCTGCTGCTGCTGCTGCTGTTAGAAAATGATATATTTAAATTCTGTAATACATACAAATGTTTGTGGTATGTTGTTGTAAACCCCATTTGGAGTTTGCCATTTCCTTTTCCAGCTCATTTTGTAGATGAGGAACTGAGGCAAATAAATAGGGTTAAGTGACTTGTCCAGGGTCCCACAGTAAGTGTCTGAAACCAGATGTGTTAGGGGCTTAATAAATGCTTATTGACTTGTTCTCGACTGATAAGCTGGTTGAATGGTTCTGGGCAAGTCATTTCCCTTCTTCATGCCCTAGGCTACTCTTTTTTTTTTTTTAGTGAGGCAGTTGGGGTTAAGTGACTTGCCCAGGGTCACACAGCTAGTAAGTGAGGTACTCCTGACTCCAGGGCCGGTGCTCTATCCACTGTGCCATCTAGCTGCCCCCCTAGGCTATTCTTAATACTCTAAGTCACAGCTGGATTGCCAGTCTACATTTTAGACAGAGTTTTCACACTGGGATTTCTCCATCCTGATGATATTACGGATTCAGACCGAAAATGAAAAGAACAAAATCTAGGTATGGGGGGCAGCTAGGTGGCACAGTGGATAAAGTACTGGCTCTGGATTCAGGAGGACCTGAGTTCAAATCTGGCTTCAGACATGTGACACTTACTAGCTGTGTGACCTTGGGCAAGTCACTTAACCCTCACTGCCCCGCAAAAAAAAAAAAAAAAAACCCAAACAAACCAAAAAACCCAAAATGGAACCAAAACTATAAATAAAAATGTTTTTTAAAAATCTAGGTATGAGAAAGACTGCTTTAGGCTAACGAATGATCATCCATAGCAGTGACTATGTCAACAGGACTTTGTTCTGCCCATTTGCTTATTGTCCTTCCTTGGCAACTGATGTCAGCCTGTGGTCTTCGGCCAACGGAATATTTGAACGCATGTGTATTTATGAACACCCTGGCTTTATGAGGAAGATGCAGGGCCCTTGGTTCCTTGGATCCCCTTCTCGGCAGGGAAGTAACAGGAAGGAAAGCTGTGAGACAGAGCCGGCCTTGGATCATGAGAGCAGAGTGGGCTGGGTTATGTGTGTGCTCTCTGCCGCACAGTCCGGGGAGCTCTTATTTTTGGCAAGCCAGGCTCCGATCTGTGGTCTGGTAGCCCTGAGCAACCCAGCGCCGAGACAAACAGAGGAAGTCCCATTACTCACACGCTGCTCTCGGCACTTCATTATCATCCTGACACATCCAGCCCTGGGGGACTCCAGAGAGGGGGTTCTTTAGGGAAAGCAGATTGAGAATGGGTTGACTATTTTGGTTCATCTCGAGCATTTTAAGCTTATTCCTTGTTGGGGGGGGGCGGGGCTTGTTGCTTATCACTTCCTAACTTGCCCACGAGGATTTGTACTCAATCAGGACTAGGTCCAAGTGGAAATTCCCTTCCTTTCCCAAAATGTAGCCACTGCAGATGGGGAAGTAGAGAGAGGAGGTAACTCCCCACCCCCAGTTCCCCTAAAACAGGCACCCCCATCATTTGTTAGGTGCCTGCCTTCCTCCCAAACACACTGTTGCCGGGCAAACACATCTGATATTCTGTCACGAAAATCTAGGCCTGGAAAGGCCCTTAGTGACCATCTGTTCATCTGTGAGCTCTCTAAGGGGCAAGGGCCATGTCTTCTTTGAGCCAGACTCTAAGATATATCAGCCAGGGGACTCTGGGGAAGCTCTTGAGCATTCTGGGATGGTTTCATCACCTGTAAAATGGGATCAAGAGTTTTTGCATCACCTCCCTATAGAATCTTTTGATCAAAGTGCTTTGTAAGCCTAGAAGGAAAAATGATAGGGACTAGACTTGTGATTTCATTGCTACGAGGACCTCCTGGATGGGAAAACTTGTGCCAAGGCGGGCTGGTACCTTCTCTGTAGCTTGTGATATCAGGAAGTTGCCTAGAGCATTGAGGGGCCAAGAGACTTGCCCAGGGTCACACAGTCCATATGTATCAAGGGCAGGATCAGAACTCGGGTCCTTTTCTATAGCATGTTGTACTTCTGGCCAGTGGAGTTAAGTATGTACCTCCCCCCTCTCCAAGGACTTATCGGTTGAATGATATTAACCCGGTGACTGCTGAGAACCTTCCTACCCACAGATGCCATGATTCTAAGAGTTCCACAGCTGAGCTGGCCCTAGAGCTCTGGACTAGTCAATCTTAGAAAATGGTGCCTGGAAGAAACTGGGGTAGATTCCATTGACTGGGATTTTAATTTATTTTAATCCAGCATGTTACAGACTTTCCTTCCTTCAGGTCTTTAACATTCTGCTCTTGGCTCCCCACCTGTTACCCCTCACCTTTTGCTATATGATTCCCTTCAACTCTTGCTGTCCTCAGTTTCCTGATCTGTAAACCACCAGTAGTCAGGAAGACCTGGGTTCAAGTCCCAGAGCAAGTTTAAATCTACATCAATGGAAGCGGTTTCTTCACTGGGAGTTCCCTACATGGATAAAGTGCTCCCCCTCCCCCCAGTCTTCCTTGCCAAAGAAAATGGGGTTGATAACATTTGCACAATCTACCTCAAATATTTACTTTGGGGAAAACAACTCCTGTAACCACTAGGTGTCACTGTAGAGCACAAGGGTAGCTGGCTGATAGCCTCCCAGATCACTTCTCTCTCTGCCTACTGGGCCAGCTGGGAGGCAAGCATTTTTCCTCTGGCCCCACATTATGCCTCCCTTTCTTTGTTTGGGGCAAGGTTGTAGAGCAGATGGCTGTAGCCTCAGCCAGTAACCATTTATTAAGCACCAACTGTGTACCAGGCACAGTCCTAAGCTCTGTGATTAGAAAGAAAGAGAAAAAGAGTTTCCACCCTTAAGCAACTCACAACTGACTGGGGGAAGACAACTTATCCAAAGTAGCTGAAAATGGGAGGTGGGGTATGATGTAGTCCTGCCCTGGGGTGTGGAGGCTGCTCTGGACCCCTGCCTTACTGGATGATCTGGGAGGAGCTCTCTAATGCTCATCCTCCACCCCCTCCAATCAGAGGGAGGGAGGGACCCAAGGGGTGGGGAGGAACGAGTTGCTGTGAGTTTCAGCGTCCATTTCATCTTGTAGGCATGGACTCTCCTTGTGAGCTTGATTTCACTTAGAATGATAATGCAAGCTCAGGCTCTTTTAGTCATCCGGGAAGCAAATGGCCTACATTCATGGGAAATCCTCTCTCTTCTCTTGGGGAAGCTACAGGATTATAATAAAGTTAGCTCAGAGTACCTGAGGCTGTCTCTGATGATCAGACTTGCTTCTATATTCTGTGAAATATAAAATGCATGCCACTGTCTTCCAATCTACTCACTTAGATTACAGGTCAAGCCACATTTGCACAACACAGGCAACTCTTTTTTCTCCCCCATCTGGTCATTACTGCTGCTGCCTCCAGGGGTGTGAAGCTTCTGACCATCTGTGCTTAGCATCGTCACCCAACCTCTGTGTCATGACTCCCCTCTCACTTAATTTAGCTTTATCTCCCAGGGGACTATGTGACCAGTCCCTAGACGTTTGGCCACTTAGGTGCTTACTTGATCTGATCAATGAAGGCATTCCCTTCATCTTTATAAGTCCCTCCATCTTTAATTTCTCTCTGTCTATAACAGCAGCCTGTGCAATTTTTTTTTTTTTTTGCTGGGCAGTGAGGGTTAAGTGACTTGCCTAGGGTCACACAGCTAGTAAGTGTCAAGTGTCTGAGGCCAGAATTGAACTCAGGTCCTCCTGAATCCAGGCTCAGTGCTTCATCCACTGTGCCACCTAGCTGTCCCTCGTCCTGTGTAACCTAATTTCCGTGGTTCCCTTGTAGAGCCACTGAATGCATTGGAAGCCTCCCCATTACTTCCCCCCCCTCATTACTTTAGGTAAGACATGCATTAAGTAAGGGTATCTCTTGGGTCAGAATCATAGAGGTGGAAGGGGCCTGTGAGGGCTTTTGTCCAGGCTGTAGCCGACCATGAAGACCCATCCAATATCCCTGACATGTCATCCAGTCTTTGCTCAAAGACTATCAATGGGGAGGAGCCCACTACTTTCCACTGCATTTTGTGACAACTCCAACTGTTCAGAAGTGGTTTTTTCTTATACCAAACCCAATGCTTGGCTAATTAGAGGGAACATAACCTCCCATGAAATTAATGAATTCTTTTAAGATCTTCTATACAGATTCTCCTTTGAGTTCCACAGGCTCCATTCAATACGAATACATTTTATTTCAGCTACTCACCTTTCCCTGTCCTTTCCCCTTTGTAGTTGTTTTTCAGTGGTGTCTGACTCTCCATGACACCATTTGGGGTTTTCCTCAAAGACTGGTTTACTATTTCCTTCGCCAGCTCATTTTATAGATGAGGAAATTGAGGCAAACAAGGTTGAGTGACTTGCCCAAGTTCACACAGGTAACCAGATTTGAACTCGGGAAGACGAGTCTTCGTAATTCAAGGGACATTGCTTTATCCACTGTGTCATCTAGCTGCCTCCTCTCCCCTTTCCCAATCTACAATTTCATTGCTGTTTTTTTCCGATGACACTTGCCATTGAATATCACCCTTTATCTTTCTTTTATTAAGTTTCTGTCTATCACTTAAAGCTTAGTATAACATAGGTCTGTTTCCCTTCATATGCAGGGGTAAATTGCAGAACCTGACAAGGATAGAGACCTGGCCCTATCTACAGCTCTGTCACAAGGCTCCAGGTGACTTCAAACAAATTACTTAGTCATTTGGGCTTGACTTTTCTTTTTAAAATTTAATTTAATTTTTTTCAATTAAAAATCTACTTTCTCTTCTTCCCATTCCCCATCTTGTTTGGCCTTTCCATTGATCAGAGTTCTTAAAATTTTAAAAGTTTTGTGTCTTTCCAATGCTTGTAGAATTTACTCTCCTCTTTCTCCTCACCTCACTCTGCATCAGTTCAAGTAAGCTCTTAAGTTTCTCTGAAACTATCCTCTTCATCATTTCTTACACTGGACCTTACTTCTCTCTTGAAGCTGGAAGTCCTACCACTTGCTTTTCATTTCATTGCTGAAAAGTATGTGGGCACCACCATGCTGTAATCCTAACCCCTATGGGAGTGGTAGTGAAGGTCTTGTTGGGATTTATGGGAGATTAACAGACTTGGAGGGAATAGAGAAGCCAGAGAAAGAAGGGTGTGGCTGAAGTTGAGAGCCGAGTGGATAACTGGCAAGCTCTTTGAGGCTGGACATGCACAAATATGACATGGAGGGGAATAAAGTATAAAAAGGCCAGAAAGGTAGGAAGGGACTAGGTTACCAAGAGATGCCTTTCAGGGGACCATATATGTGATCTTGGAGGTACCATGCAATCACTGGAGGTCACTGAGTAGGAGGGTTGACATGGTCAGAGTTATTGGTATTCTAGGAGGGTTTTGGCTTGTTTCATCAGGTTGGTAAAGGGCATTGTCAGAACAAAACAAAAAACAAAAGAAGAAGGAATGGTGGAGTGATATCCTGACAAATGTAGGAAACAAGAGATGCTACTTTCTCTGATGGAAGCATCTCCCATATCTACACAAGGTGGACTTATTCTGTACGTTGGGGCTTCCATCCTCTCCTTCTAGAACTGGCACTCTAGCACCTTGGACAGTCACTAAACATTTCTGGGTCTCAGTTTTCCCATCTATAAAATGAGGATGTTGGACTAAATGACCTCTCGGGTCCCTTCCATAGCCTTGGATCTATGAGCCTATGACACTAAGTAGTAACTAGGTCCCTAGAAGAGGCAGAAGACCAGGCAGTGCCTTTATGACAATTCTTTTCCTGAATAATCTTAGAGTTCAATTTCTGGGCTTGGCCAGTGGTTTTATTTGGCTGGTTGGAATTGACAATAGTAGAGCCTGTTTAATTGTGCAGACGGAACATGGGGGTCATTGTAATGTCTCCACCTCAGCTGGGCTGGCTGTGTCCTTGAATTACCCATGTTGGGAAAGGAGCCCTGGCTGGGGGTCTGGCTGGCAGCTCTAACTGAATGTGTTTTTCCTTCCCTTCTCCCTTGTCTTTCCTGGGCTCTTTCCTTTTTTCTTCCTTTTTCCCTTCTTCTTCCCCTTGTTCCCTCCTTCTCCCCTCCCCCTCCTCTTCCTTCAGTTACCCAGTCACATTTCTTCCACATATGTGCTGGTTGAACCCTAAGTTACATGAGGGATCATCCTTATCTAGAATATAGGAGTGGCTATCTTCCATTCTCTCCCTCCTATCCCTTCCCTTTTCCCACTCTATCTGTTGGGACCTACTGGGGAGACTGCAGGATTAGATCAATCTGGGGACTCAGTTGAAGAAGGCTTAGGAAGGCCCCTTTACTCATGGGGTGTGGGATCTTATTTCATGTAGGAAAACCCAAGAGAATAGTGTTCAGTCTCTTGGGAAATCTGCCTCATCTCCTGGTTGTGCCAGAGCACAACCTTGTGAGTAAGGTCAGGGAACAGCCTTGCATGAGATGTGAGGGCTGAGATGGGTAAATGTTGACTTATCTCTTAGAAGAATTAGATACTTAATATTCTTCTGTTACTGCATCTTGTTAGCCATTCCTTTCTCTGCTCATCAATCAATCAATAAGCATTCATTAAGCACCTACTATTTGTCAGGCACTGTGCAAACGGCTGAGGTGACAAAGACCAAGAAAAAACACATTCTCTTACCCTCAAAGAACTTACATTCTTATGGAGAAGACCAGAAGTATGAATGTGTATAAGTGTATAGACAATACGTTTAAAGTGGTTATGCACAGAATTGTTAAAGACAAGGTAGTTTGGGAGGGAAGGCACAATCCAGGAAGGCTTCATGTAATGAATTGCATTCATGTAAATTTTGAAGGATTTTTCCTGCAACAATTTTGTGATGTAGGTCACAGTATCCCCCATTTTTACAGATGAGGAAACTTAAGTACGTTGTCCCAAGCCACACTACTATTAAGCAAGGGAGGCAAGCTTTGAATCTAAGCTTTCTGACTCAAAACCCATCCCACATGCCACTCTACCACAGTAAGTGGGTCACTAATTGCCAGTGCCCCATCCTAGCTTCATTTTTACTGCAATGAGACAAATTTCTAGGAAGGTTTCGTGGACTTCATGTTGCCCACAGATGTACCAAAGGGACTCTGCCACACTTTCCAAGTCTGGTTTCAATGATTCAAGGAAAAGACTTCTGTTCATAGTTTAGTTCCTCACTTGAAGGATTTACACATTATAAATGACCCTTCATCACTGTATCCAGATCTCATCAGCCTGGCCTTTGATCTGAAATGCAAGCAGGCAAGCTGGGCATGAGCTTCACCAATCCTCAAAGAAAGAGCATTTTATGAGGTGCTGAAGTTTTGACACAGTTCCTAGCTGGAGCCCCAAGTCGATTTCCATTATTCAAGCTGGATCCTCTTTGCCATCTTCCCACTGTGCTAGAATCATTAGCTGACCCTCTAGGGATAGCTCACATGTGTTTTGCATGATCAGTTTATTGGCATAGTTGAAAAGAATACAAAAATTGGAACTGAGTACTATTAATAGAAATGCTAGGAAGCTGGTCACCAGTGGTGCTTCTAAACAAGATGGAATGCTTAGCCAAGGCCAAGTGTGGTGGGCAATTAGAAAATGTTTTTTGTGTTTGCCCCCATGTAAAAAGACACATTTTCCCTAAGAGGATGTTGGGAGATGTGAATTCTTTATCCTTGCCTGTAATTGAGTTTGTAAAAATGCATTGATTGTTGTCCCATGGTTAAAATAACAGGATCATATATTAGAACTGACTGGCACCTTGAAGCTGATCCTTCCCATCGTCTTCATTTTACAAATGAGGAAACTGAAGACCAGATAGAGGAATTTACTTGTCCATTGTGACAGAGCTTCTAAATGATAGAAAGTCCTCTGATTTTAAATCTAGTGCTCTTTCCACTATGGAGTTAACTTTCCAACTTTAATGAGTTAGTTGGGAATAACACAATTTCCAGAAAACCTGCTCAGCTTCATTACAATCTGTCATCATCAATATTAATGTGGAAAGGGTTGCCTTGAAATGTAGTGAGTCTCCCCTTAACCTCAGATTCCTCATCTGTCAAATGGGGAAAATAATACCACCTACTTCACATGACTGTTGTGAGAATGAAAGGAGATAATGTGTGTAAGCCCTTTACACCCATTTAAGAGTTAGATAATTAGTGGTTGATAATGACGATGATGATAATTAACAACAACAACAGACACCAGAATCTCAGTTGGGAGGAACCGCAATTACTATCTAGTTAAACTCGTATCTGAATAAGAGATCCTGAACACATGGTCAGCCAGCCTTTTCTTGAAGACCCCTAGACTCACTGTCACTCAAGGCAACCCTTTCCACTTTTTTTGTTTTTGTTTTGCAGGGCAATGAGGGTTAAGTGACTTGCCCAGGGTCACACAGCTAGTGTCAAGTGTCTGAGGCTGGATTTGAACTTAGGTCCTCCTGAATCCAGTGCAGGTGTTTTATCTACTGCACCACCTAGCTGCCCCCTTTCCACTTTAAAAAATAATTAATTTTTTTTCAATGAAAACAATTCAATTTTTTTCCCTTACCCATTGGGAAAAAAATGAAACCCTTATATGCAAAGTCAAGCAGAAACCAATTCTCACATTGCCATGACCCCAAAATATGTCTTATTCTGTACCTGCCTCTCCATCAGGAGACAGGCAGGAATCATGCTTGGTCAGAGTGAGTCCTTTAAGGCTTTCAAATTTGCCTTTATATTGTTATTTTATAGACTGTCTTGGTTCTGCTCATTTGACTCTGAATCAGTTCATACAAATCATCTCAAGTTTCACTGAAACCATCCCTTTCATCATTTCTTGAAGTACAATGGTACAACTCTATCACCTCAGTATGCCCTAATTTGTTTATCCATCCCTCAATTGATGGACACACCCTTAGTTTCCAGTTCTTTGTTGTTACAAAAAGAACTGCCATAAATTTCCTTTATATTTGGGCCTTTTCTTTTCTTTTCTTTTCCTTTCCTTTTCTTCTCCCTGCCTCCCTCCCTTCCTTCTTTCCTTCCTTCTTTCCTTCCTTTTTTCCTTCCTTCCTTCCTTCCTTCCTTCCTTCCTTCCTTCCTTCCTTCCTTCCTTCCTTCCTTCCTTCCTTCCTTCCTTCCTTCCTTCCTTCCTTCCTTCCTTCCTTCCTTCCTTCCTCCCTCCCTCCCTCCCTCCCTCCCTCCCTCCCTCCCTCCCTCCCTTCCTTCCTTCCTTCCTTCCTTCCTTCCTTCCTTCCTTCCTTCCTTCCTTCCTTCCTTCCTTCCTTCCTTCCTTCCTTCTTTCCTTCCTTCCCTTTGGAATATAGGCCTAGAAGGGACATTTCTGGGTCAAAGGGTATTTGCAGTTTAGCCTATTCCACTTTTGGATTGCTTTAATTATTATGAAGTATTTCCCAACATCATCTAAATTGATCTTCTTATAACTTCCACTCACTGTCCCTATTTCTGACCCTTTCTGGGACCAAGTAGAAGACTAATTGTCCTTCCCTTTGACAGCCCTTCAGATACTTGCTGAAATATATGTATGTGAATTGAGCCTTCTTCTTGTAAAAGAATTTAAATTTTCCTTTCAATGGAATACTTCTTCCACTTTGGGGCAGGGGCCAATTCTGTTTTATTCGTGACAGACTTTGATGGTTCCGAAGGCTGGGCCAGGCACCAAAAGCCCTTCTGTCCCCCACAAAGCCTTCTATGGGCTGCAGAATGTTTCAGGGCTGGCCCAGAGCCAGCTTTCACAAAGGAAAGCCACCTCCATAAGCCAACAGTGTTCGTGTTGTTGTCTCCCTCTGGATAGCAGCTTGGTTTTAATCTGTAGCTGATTAATTTGCCCCAGAAGAAAGAGAGAGACAGCCTCACAATCTCGTTACATGCACACTGGAGTGGAGAGCAGGTGGTAATGACCACTGCAGGGAGTGAGGGGCTGGCGATGGGGAGCCCTGATAGACGGGTATCCTGGGAATGGAACTGAACGACGTCTGGGTTGGTGAATCAGACTTTTGTCCAACTGGGACAGCCTGGGGAAGGCTGTGCTGAGCCCTGGAAAAGAAGGGGCTTGTCTGGGATCAGGATGTTGGGATCCAAGTTAAGACATTCAGGGCTGGGGGAGATGGAGGCAGCACAGGGGAAAGAAGGCTGAAAGAAGGGCCTAGGGAAGCCGAGTTCAAATCCTGCTTCTTCCACTTTGTATCTGTGTGGCACTGGGGAAACTGCTTAACTTTCCTGAGATTCACCTGCCTCCTTTGTAAAATGAGGGGATGAGGCTGTGTGACCTCTAAGGCAGGAGGCTTTAATCTGGGCTTCATGTGTTCTTAATATTCTGATAATTGTATTTCCATATAACTGGTTTCCTTTGTAATCAATGAACAAAAGTTGATTTCCTCTCCCTCCTCCCATTGGGAAAAAAAGAAAGAAAAATAAGTCCTTATCAGAAAAATGCACAATTAGGGCAAAATTTTATTTATTGTATCTAAAACTGTGCTTTTGAGAAAGGGGGCCTTGGCTTCTGCAGATTTCTGCTGGGAAGGCTCTCCTAGCCTCTTGCTCCTGTGTGTTCTGACTTCCCTCTCTTCTCTACAAGTACGTCACCATTACCCTGATAGATTTTGTTTTTAAACTACTACTACTACTACTACTATTACTTCTTCTTCTTCCTTCTTTTTTCTTTTTTACAATGTAAGATTCTTTGTTGAAATCTTTTGGGTTGACACTGTATTCATTTCTGATTCTCTTTCCCCTTCCCATGTCCAATGAGCCATTGTTTGTAACAGAGAATATGTAAAAGGAGAAAAGCAGAGCAAGCAAACCTAGCCAGATTGTCAGCTGAGATTGAAAGTGTATGTACCGTCCCACACCTGGAGGCCCCCAGCACTGCAAGGGGGGGACATTTTTTTTCCTTCTCTCTTCTCTTTGGCTAAAGTTGAGCATCATAATTACAAAGTATCCCGATTGATTTTCAAACAAGGTTCTTAATTAATACTTTAATTATGTGCATTACAATTTAAAAGGAAATAGTATAGCATTTGATTGTTAAATAAATATTGCCACAAATCAATGCAAACTTAAAAATGATTTTCCTTCCAGTGCATTAGAATTCTGAACAAGCTGAGAACATCCAAATTGACTCAAGTATACAGAGGAACCAGCTGATACTCAGGATCTATAGGTAGAAAAAATACCTAGAATATTTTTTCTCTTAACAAGGCTGTAAGATAAATTATCTTTCATAGAAGTTAGTGGGTAATTTGCTTTGTAAATAAATACAAAATGAAGCATCATAAGTTAAGGATAAGCTATTCAAAAAGTAATAAATTGTACAGTCAAAAACCCCAGAAAAATAAAACCCAAGATTCTTGCCAGATCTTCTCTTTTTCAGGTGGGTCTTCGGTGATCTTGTTTTCATGATTATATTTCCAGTGTGAGATACCAATGATTGGCTCATAGGACACGGTCTCATAGGTCTGAAGCTGGATGGGACCATCTAGTACAACCCTTTCATAGTACAGATGGGGAGACTGAGATTCAGATAAGTTAGATGACTTGGT
This sequence comes from Dromiciops gliroides, assembly GCF_019393635.1. NCBI lineage: Eukaryota > Metazoa > Chordata > Mammalia > Microbiotheria > Microbiotheriidae > Dromiciops > Dromiciops gliroides. Next base: position 683,552,682 of record NC_057862.1, read on the forward strand.
TAAGGTCACATGGGCCGGCAGAACTGACATCTGACCCCAGGTCTTTTGTCCACTTTGATTTGACATAGGACCATAGATGAAGAGTTGGAAGGAGCCTTCAGAGTCTTCTAGACAAAGGATTGCAGTCCTTTAGAAGCCATCTAGTCCAACCCCCTGTTATATAGATGGGTGAATCAAGGCCTAAAGAAGTAAATCAATTTGCCCAATTGGGAAAGCATTTATAGAACACGTACTATGTTCTGGGCACTTTGCTAAATGCTTTGACAAGTATGATCTCATTTGATCCTCACAACAATCCTCTTCCTACCCCAAATTTACAATTGAGCCACCTGAGGCAAACAGAGATTAAGTGACTTGACCAGGGTCACACAAGAGATAGAAGATTTGAATTCAGGTCCTCTGACGTCAAAGTCAGTGCTCTTCCAGTATTTTTTGCCTCCAAATTGAACCCTGGTCCTTTGATTCTAAACATAGTGTTCTCTTCATTGCAGATTTATAAGCTTCATGAAATTTGAGCATCTTTTGAAGGTTTTTTCCTTCTTCCCTAGAAGCTTTAATAAGCCTTTGTCTCCAGGTAGTACTGTGTAGGACAAAGGGTTTCCAGGCATTACCTTATAAATCTAACCCTGGGCTGGCATCCTGGGATCGCTTCCCAGCTCTTATAAATGGAATCTTCAAGGGAATTTCTCTTCATTTCTAAACACCAGCTTGCAAAGACCTTTGTTTATAGCTGCAGACTTGACAGTGCCTTGTGAAGTTAGTTTTTCCCCTCCATGGCCTCAGGGACTGAACCTTTTCTTGTTCCCAGTGAAAGTGTGTGTGTGTGTGTGTGTGTGTGTGTGTGTGTGTGTGTGTGTGTATGAGAGATTGGGGGGAGGGTCATGGGGAGGAAGTAGGCGCCTTTGAGAGAAAGGTCACTGCTCTCAGTTCGCTCAGGGCTGCGCATCCTGTCCCATCCCTTTCCAGGGTCATCTTGGAGCTGGGGAATCTCCATTCAGTGGGGAAGGTCAGAGGGCATTCTGGCCTGCTCCCCAGGCTTTCTCCTCCCAAGAGAACACCAAGAAAGCAGCGCTGTGGGAAAACATGTGGCAGCTTCTCAGAAACATGCTCCTGGATGGCTTACACATTAAATTTCCAGGACTGGGGGAAAGAGACACTTTTATGGAGTTCACACAGCAGATCCTTTCAACAAACAAAGGCTTGGGTTTTTAACCTGGACCTAGATTCAGTCTCTGGAAATTACAGTGGGGATCAATATCTGTAGACATCAGACTAAAGGCAGTGTTGCCTAGTGGTCAGAGAGCTCACCTCAGAGCCAAGAAGTCCTAGGTTAAAGATCCATCTCTACCACGGACAGACTGTGTGACCCTAGGAAAGTCACTAATCTTCTCGGTGCTCTGAGTGGCAGAGAAGATGGAGACCTACATGGCTATAGCAAGTATTCTTATCTGGGAGTCTCTTAATTGACTGAAATCTCAGTCCCCTCTCTCTAGCACTCAGCCATCTCTATGGTAGATGTCTCTCTCTTCCTTCAAGGATCAATACTGCATCCCCTCTTCTCCATGAGCCTTTCTTTCTTTCTTTTTTGACATGTGCAATTATGTAGAACATTCCCATGGTAGTCATTTTATATAAGAAAGCTTGAATAAAAGAAAAAAATGAAACAAGTAACAAATAGCATACTTCATTCTGTGTTCAATCAACGTCAGTTCTTTCTTTGGCGGTGGATAATGTACTTCATCATTAGTCCTTCAGGATTGTCTTGGATCATTGTATTGTTAAGAACAGTTAAGTCATTCACAGTTCTTTGTCAAACAATATTGCTTTTGCTGTGTACAACATTCTCCTGGTTCTGCTCACTTCACTATGCATCAGTTCATGCAGATCTTTCCAGGTTTTTCTGAAATCATCCTGCTTGTCATTTCTTATAGCACACTCATATTCTATTACAATCATATACCACATCTTGTTATAGCCATTCCCCAGTTGATGGGCATTCCTTCAATTTCCAATTCTTAGCCACCACAAAAAAAAATCTGCTATAAATATTTTTGGGCAAACAGATGTTTTTCTCTATGAGCATTCTTGAAATCAACTCCCTGATGCTCCAAGGTGAAACGGATCTTTCTCTGCCCATGTCTGTTCCGGTCTCTCTTAGCACGTGGCCTGGCCCTTTCCTTTCCACTTATCCCACTCTCCTAAGATAATAACTGACATTTCTATAGTGCTTCAGTATTGTCCAGGGCTATCTATACATTATCTTCCCATTCGATCCTCAAACTGGTAAGATTGGGAGTATACATTATTGGCCCCATTGCACACATGAAGAAAGGGACCATAGCTACGAAATTCTGGAGGAATTTCCAGAAAGTTCAACCATCCCCATGAGCTTCTCTGATGCCTTTGTAATCTTTGGGTTTAAGAGGCATAGAATCTCAGAATCTGGAGTTGGAAGGAACTTCTTCTAGTCCCAGCTGTCTCTGAGTAGGGTTCCCTAGGTCTTTAAAAATGTGTCCCAGAACAGGCTCGCCATATATTCACGCAGCCGTGGTTTGAAGCCTTCCAGGGAAGGAGAGGTACGCTTGGTCCAGGCACATGTTTGATGAGATCTGAGGTCACAGGCCCTTAGAACTTGAATGGGCCCTAGAGTTGAGGTTTCTAACTTTTTTCACATATAGGAATCCTTTTTAATATCAACAATAATACAAACTCATTTTTATATAAGGCTTTAAGTTTGCTAAGCGGTATGTATACATTATCTTATTTAACTTCATAATAACTCCATGAGATAGTTATAATGATAGGCATTATTATTCCCCCACCCCACCCTATTTTATAGTTTAGGAAACTGAGACCAAACAGTTAAGTGACTTGTTCAAGGCAATACAACTAGTAAGTCCTAGGTGCAGAATTTGAATCAGGGTCTTCTTGACTCCATGACCAACACTCTGGGCAGCAAGTAGTGCTAGCTAAAATTATTATCCCCATTTCTCAGATGAGTAAACTGATGCTCAGAGAGGTTAGAAGTCTTGTTCAAAGTCATTCAGCTAATGTGTTACAAGGTCATCGCTTGAATCCAATTTTCCTTGGTTCCAAGCCCAGGCTTTAGTCTGAATAAATCCTCTCTCTGTCTCTTTGTCTCTTTCTCTCTGTGTCTCCATCTCTCTGTCTCTCTGTGTGTCTCTCTCAGAAACTCATGGAATAGTGACTTTCAGGGAAATAAAAATGTTTCCTGAAATGTTTAGTGGTTAAGACATTTAAGAACATGTTACTGAAAAAGAGCCCCTTGCCTCTTTCATTTGTAGGACTGAACTCCTATGTGAGGAAAGTCTCTTCACCAGTGCAGGTCAGCACTTTCTCTGGAATTTATAATCTTAGTGAGCTTTCAAGAGCAAATTTGAAGCCTACAAAACCCTGTAGCTTGGCAGAACCTGATTAATATGTAATTGAGAAACATTTAACAAAATAAAGGAAATAAAAATAACAAAAAATACAATACAGTTTACATAATATTAATTTGGGTTTTTCTAAGTCAATATGCAATATTTCTATTGGAGTTTAACACCAGTGTCCTAAGGGATTAATTCATTTATCCAGGGTTACACAGCTAAAAGGGGGACTTGAAACCAGGTCCTCCTAAGTTTGAGGCTAGCTGTGCCTGTGCTGCTTCCCATCTATTTTTATTTTTTTATTTTTCCCATCTATTTAAAAAAGTATAAATATTCCCCTTTCCCCTCCCCCTCTCCACCATAGACCTACACTTTCAGAAGGAGAAAGACAAGCGCTCTAGATTACAGGTTGGCAGAGCAGCCGCGGTTTGATTGGTTCCCGAAATCCGAGCTTGGTCTTGAGGCCGGGGCAGATATTTAGGTGGAAGGGACTGCTTGGCTGGGGCTGAGCGAGGCACCGAGGCTCTGCTTAGGAAGCCCCAGGCGTCAGGGTTCCTAGATTGGCATCTCTGTGCCTTTGTTATCAGGCGGCTTTGACCTTGAGGAATCAGTGCAGGCTCTCTCTGGCCAGGGGAAGGCAAAGCTCACTTCCCGTCCTCTCCCTAACCAGACTGGCTTCTGGCAGTGTGGTGTGGAGGGGGAGAGCTCTGGAGTGGGAGCCAGAGGACCTAGGTTCGAATCCCGGCTCTGCCACTTAGTACCCGTGGAGTTCTTGTCAAATCACTTGAACTCTCTGTGCCTCAGTTTCCATACTGGTAAAAAAGGGGTGGGAAGAGTAAAGGGTAGTGAAGAGAGGACAGAAGGAAGGGAAAAAAGCAAAATTGCATGAAGCAGTAGAAAGATCCCTGAATCCGGAGTCAGAGAATCATAGACTGAGAGCAGGATGGGACATCAGAGGCCACCTAGCCTAACACCTTTGTTTTACAGAGGAGGAAACTGAGGCACATGGAGTTTAAGTGACTTCCCTGGAATTACCCCGATAGAGTCAAAGGATCAGAGATTTCATGTTAGAAAGAAACTTAGAGGTTGCTCAGTCCAGGGGATCAAACTTTCACCTCTGTAAAACTTCCCAGTGTAGGCAGAACAAAAACATAATTAGGAAATGAAAATAAACACCAGTACAATACAACATAGATTATGTTAATCTGTGGTTTTGTCCAACCCTTCATTTTCCTGAGAAAGAGAACCCAGAGAGAGGTTGAGTCACACAGTCAGGATGTTAGAGTTAGCCCCTGAAGGTTCTTTGGAGGTCAGGTTTTAAAATTTGAGCCTGTTATCTCGAAATTCTCCAGGCATTTGGTCTTTCTGATCTTCCTTGTCTCCTGGATTCCATCCATCCCATTTTACAGATGAAGATACTGAAGCAGAGAGGGGTTAAGAGACTTTCCTGAAGTCGCACACAGGCAATAGTGGGCAGAACCAGAATTTGAATCCAGGTCATTGTCTTAGGGTCAGTGGAAGCTGGACAATAATTGAAAAATGAAATAGGTGGCCTCCCCTCTTTGGATACCATCAAGCAGGGGCTGGCCGACCATTTGTTGGGCATGTTACAACAACAGCAACAACAAACAGCATGTCTAAAGCACTTTAAAGTTAAAAAGCACTTTACATGTGTCATTTCATTTGATCCTCACAACAACCCTAAGAGGTAGGTTGTATTGTTATCCCTATTTTTTAGATGAAGAAACTGAGGCACAGAAAGGTTAAGTGACTTGACCACAAGCACACAGGAACAAGAATAGTAAGTGCCTGAGGCAGGATTTGAACTCATATCTTTCTGATTTCATGTCCAGAACTTTATGTTATGGTGGGGGCTACTTGACCTAGGTGACTGGTGAGTTTCTGTGATTCTGTGAGTAACAGTAGACAAAATGTGGTGGTGTATTTTGAAATGCTTTGAGTTCTTCAGATGAAAGCTCCCGAATAAATAGTCATATTATGCTGTTGAAACTTGAGTAGGGGTGGCTTGCCTACTCCTTCCTACCTTATCAAAGCCAGAAAAAGGGGATAGGTGAGAGGACTCTCCAGGGGCCCATTCTCAATGGCCCCTTGCCCAGTCCAGCATCTTAAAGCATCTTGTTTGTACTGGGAGGTGAATGTCTTAAAACCAGCGAGAGACATGAAGAGGAGATTGTCTACCTGGCTGGTCACTTGACACTGAGGGTGTATCTAAGGAAACCTTGTCCATGAAACTTTCCCGAGGCCTATGTTTTCATGGGTCTTGAACCAGGAAACCAGATCTGCATCATTCCCACACAGTTTCATTGCTGTAAACTTTTGTAGTTGAGCTCTGATTTAACCACTCATCCCTAGTCATCAGCTTGCCTAAGTGGATTCCTGGATACTGGCCATGGAGAGCAGCGCCATCTTGGATTGGAACTCAAGGAGTTTTCATTGTGGGCAGTGATGAGAATATACTCTTGGCTGAGAACCCTCAATAATGGCTATAATTGTTTGCTTCTTTTTAGTTGACCATGTTGTTCCTGAACCCGGGACCAGCCTGCTGACGGCCTTTGACCAGTGGCGAGAATGGGCAGATAGCAAGTCTTGCTGTGACTACTCCTTGCATGTGGACATCACAGAGTGGCATAAAGGAATCCAGGAGGAGATGGAGACTCTGGTGAAGGACCATGGTAGGTTGACCCCTTGTCCTTGGGGAGGCCATTCTGAAGCCACTGCTCTCCCTCATGTGGTGGGTGGCATTTATATATGTATGTTTAGTTGAGTTCAATTCAACAAACATTCACTAATCAGGCAATCAACAAGCATTTATTAAGCACCCACTCTAGGCCAGGCACTGTGATAGGTATTGGGGATAAAAATACAAAGAATAATACAGTTCTTACCCTCGGGGAGCTGACTTGCCCAGGGTCACACAGCTAGTAAGTGTTAAGTGTCTGAGGTCACATTTGAACTCAGGTACTCCTGACTCCAGGGCCAGTGCTCTATCCACTGTGCCACCTAGCTGCCCCGGGGAGCTTACATTCTAATCATTTGTTATATATCATTGGGCATCCTTGGTATACAAGGATAAAGGGTGACAGTCTCTGTTTCCCAGGTACTTGTTTTCCACTTGGAGTCAGGGATATGTACACAAATAAGTATCTGCCAGATTAATATGCAGTGATTTAGGGGCAGGGAAAAATGGATTTGGGCCATCAGGAAGATAGAGGAGAAGGCACTTGAGCTGCCCCTTGAATAATCTCCTCCACTGTGTTCCTCCTTGGATGCCCATTAGTGGGTGGCGGTGAACCTGGCTTTTCCCCAGTAGGCCACTGTGCCATCTTGTCCCCCTGGTTGCAACCTTGGCATTATCCTTGCATCCTCCTAATGCCCCACCTTCCAGACCCAATCAGAAGTCGTCTTGTCAGTTTCCCTGAAAACATCTCCCATCCATTCCCTCCTCTCTAGTCACACAATCACCACCTTGGTTCTGGCCCTAATCACTGCTTGCTTACCTGGAATGTGGCAATGGTCTTAATTGGCCTCCTGGCCTCTCTCCACTGCAATCCATCCTCCATACAGCTGCCATATTGATTTTTCCTAAGCACAAATCTGACCATATTACCTTCCCTCCCCCTTGATAACTTTAGTGGTTTCCTACAACCTCTAGGATCAAATATAAACTCTTGGTCATTGCAAGCCCTTCACAAACTGGCCCCGACCCACCTATTTAACCTTGTTGCTTGGTCCTCCTCTTCATAGCCCCTTTGAGCCTTACTGTTCCTTACATAAGTACATCATTGCATCACTCAGTTCAGGGTGAGGAAGAGCCAGAGAGATGATGTCTCCTGTGGTGTGCTTTCTAAGCCATAAGCGGTGTCATATCTAGAAGCATTGGCATTTACTGGGGATGTCACATTGTCCAGGCTTGACTCAAACCTCTATTACTTGGGGCCCTGGGCTCTTGGGATACAAATTTCAAGGATTTTCAGAAGTTCCTGCTGAGGAGACTCTGCTGGGGAAGGGATAGAAACTGTGGAAGTGTGCTTTTTTGTTCCTTAGTTCCTAGCTTTTGAGCTAGAGATAGTCGCAGGGGTGTGCTACTGGATAGTTGAGTAAACATTTAACCACCTGCTCTTGGGAAAAATATATGTATGGCATACTTTTATGCTTAATCCAAGCATTATTAACATTTCCTCTATCACTTTCCCAAGTCTAGACCATCAATAAAGTAATAAACAAAGGTCAGATTTGCAATGTTTGCCCATTTCCAAGGGATAAATATTCACAATGGAGATTTAACAATCAGCTTTTGGGGTCCAGAATGTGCTAGCTTCAGCATAGCCGAGTCACATCTACACAGTCACATGGACAAGTGAACTGACTCTGACCATATCAGAGCAGATTCTATTTCCTAACCTGACAGACTTACTTTAGAAGCACTTCTTAAAAAGTTAGGGTGGGGGGCAGCTGGGTGGCGTAGTGGATAAAGCATTGGTCCTGGATTCAGGAAGACCTGAGTTCAAGCCCAGCCTCAGACACTTGACACTTACTAGCTGTGTGACCCTGGGCAAGTCACTTAGCCCTCATTGCCTGGCCAAAAAACAAAACAAAACAAAAAACAACAACAAAAATTAGTGTGGGCTAAAATTAAAAAAAAAAATAGTGTGGGCTGATTCTCAAGGCAGCTAGGTGTTATTGTGGAGAGAGTGCTAGAGATTGTATTAGGAAGACCTGAGTTCAAATCTTGCCTCAGACAGTGTCTTTGTGACCCTAGACAGGTCACCTCACTTCTCATCCTTATTGTCCCCTCTGTAAAATGGGGATAATAATAACTCCTAGAATCCCAGGGTAGTTGTGAGGGTCAAATGGGGTAACTTACACAAAGCTCAAAGTGCCATGAAATACTAACTAGTGTTGTTATATATTGGGAAAGGAAGGGAATAGAAAAACAAAAGATCACAGCAGAAACTTACAAACTCAAGTAAACGATGAGTAAAAGTGAAAAACAGATGACCGTAGACAGAATAAAGAGGGGGAGGCCATGTGCTCGACTTGAGGAGCAGCTTGCGATAGTTCTTGGAATCAGTACATGCATCAGCCTCTGAAGGCAGCAAATCTTCCAAAGTCCTTCCCTCACTAAGGACAGGTTCCTTTTGTCCTTCTGGTAGTTGATTGTCTGACAGTTTCTTCCCCTTCCTTTCTCTCTCTCTCCACCAGGCGTCAACTCCTTCTTGGTGTACATGGCCTTCAAAGATCGCTTCCAGCTCACAGATTCCCAGGTAAGAGAGTCCATCATGTCATTGTCTCCAAAGGGACTTGTCAACGCCTTACAGCCTTCTTCTTCTTTTGTGTGTCAGAAGCATGCCTTGACCTCAGGTTTTCTAGTCTCCAAGGCTTCTCTCTCTCTGGCTTTATCTGATAGAGGTAAAGTGATTTGTCTAAAGTCACATAGCATTGGGTTTAAATCCTACCTTCATTACTTACTTAAGCTATGTGACCATAGGCACTTCTTTTCACCTTTACCAGCCTGTTTCCTTGTTTGTAAAACCAGGGGGTTGGACCACAGAACCACAGAATCATGGAACTTTGGAGTTAGAAGGGACCTCAGAGGTCATCTGGTCCAATCTATCTACCCAAAAGGAATGATCATGACTCCTCCCATCATGTGGTTAACTAGCCTCTGGTTGAAGATGTCCAATGAGAGGGAACCTGTCATTTCCCAAGACAGCCAATTCCACTTATGGACACCTCTGACTGTCAAGATGTCTCTCCTGAAATCCGGCCTTGGTTGGCCTCAATATGCATTTTCTGCCCATGATTCCTGGTTCTGTCTTCTGGAGCCAGAAAGAACCAGATGAATCCCTTCTACATAACAGCCTTAAGTATACCTGAAAACAGCTATCACTCCCCTCCGCCTTCCCCCAAGTCCTTTCTCATCCTGGTTAAACACGGCCAGATCCTTTAACCAGCTCTCATGTGGCATGGGTGCCAGTGCCCTCGCCATGCCTCCTTTTCTCCTCTGGACACTTTCTGGCTCATCAATGGGGCACCCAGAAATGAGCCTAGCTCAGTAAATACTCCAGCTGATGTCAGACCAAATGATTTCCAAGGTCCCTTTTTAGTCTGAAGCCTATGAGCCTATTCTCCGTCCCTTGCCTTCTCTTGTGATGGTGCTGGCCACCTGGGCCTGGACGTGGCTTGCCCTGTTAATAATGTTTTCTCAGCTTTCCCACAGCGTCCATCAGAAGGCCGTCTTTAGGGCTTCCCTGAGCAAGCCTGAGCCTGAAACAGCGTTGTAATTCAGAAGTTTCTGGGTCCCCATCCAGGATTTTCTAGGTTATGCTGCCTCTGAAATGCTGAGTGGCCCCATGAGTGAGCCGTGCCCCATAAATGTCTCTGTGAGGGCTTGGGAAAGGAGACTTAAAGAGACAGGACTACAGGGGAAACAGTGTAATATGGGGGAAGAGCACTGACATTGGATCTTTGGGACCTGAGTTCAAATTCTGGTCCCATCATTTACCTGTCTGACCTTGCATAAATCATGTCACCTCTCTGGGCCTCAGTTTCCTTACCTTTAAAACAAATGGGTTGGGGGCAGCTAGGTGGAGCAGTGGATAAAGCACCGACCCTGGATTCAGGAGGACTTGAGTTCAAATCTGACCTAAATACTTGATACTTACTAGCTGTGTGACCCTGGGCAAGTCACTTAACCCTCATTGCCCTGAAAAGAACAACCAAACAAACAAGCAATTGGGTTGTACCATATGGTCTCTGTGGCCCCTTCCAGTTGTAAATCTGTGATTTGTGATGTGTGATACCCTGACTCAGAAGAGATTCATGCCTGGGGAGTAGAAAACGTAACCACTGACATAACTCTCTTACAGATCTACGAAGTCTTGAGCGTGATCCGGGACATTGGCGCCATTGCCCAGGTTCATGCTGAAAATGGTGACATCATTGCAGAGGTAATGTGCTCCCATGCAGTCATTTCCTTATTAGCCCCAGATGGACGGGAGGGTGTGTACGTGCGTGGAAGCACTAGCCCTGCACTATAGACCCTTAGTAACAGAGCAGACAATGGGATACAGTTTCCCATTCAGGCCTGTTGGGCTTGGCCAGGGCCTGGCAGGCTCGTGAATTTCGTGGCAGTATAGAGCCCAGACTACAAATACCTCCCCCCCCTTCCCCACGGGGATCATTTCACTCAGGGCTATAATGCCCCTGTCTCTGGGGTGGAATCCATTCACTCCTTGGGTCAGCCTGGATATTTGACCCTGGTGGTAATGGGGCCGGGAATGCGACACTTTTCAGCTGTCTCAGTCACGGTCCCCCAGAACTCACAAGTCAGCCCTGGATGCAGGGGGTCCCCACTTCTTCTCCTAGGGTCTTCACTGACCTGCCAATTACAGTTGACTGCTTCCTTAAAGAACTCCCCATCCAGGTTTCCATCCATCTCTGGGATCATTTCTCCAATTAGTTAAACATTATGGAATCTTTCTCCCCCTCCCCCTTTAACATCGCAGGAGCAGCAGAGGATCCTGGAGCTGGGAATCACTGGTCCCGAAGGACATGTGCTGAGCCGGCCTGAGGAGGTGAGTGCTGGCTTGGCTGGGCCACGCGTTCTGGGCAGGATGGGGAGAGTATAGAGGAGCAACCTCTAGCCTTTGAGGGGCAGCCCACGCTGGGCCTGCCCGCATCCTCCTTTAGGTTCACAGGTTGTGGGCTGGGGGAGGAGCAGCACCCATTTCTGTAGCTTTCTAAGGTTGGCCCCCTCTGGGAAGTAGGTGGTGTGAGTTGTTTTTTATAGATTAGGAAACAGATACCCAAAGAAATTAAGTGACTTGCCCAGGGTCTCATAGCTAGTACATACTGGAGCCAGGGCTGAAGCCCAGGTTTCCTTGATCTGATTATTCGACCTAGCATCTACTGAGGGACCATTGAGTGTGCCAGGCACAGTAACATGTGGCAGGGACATCGGAGGTGACATTACCTGAGAGAGGGAGGAGGATTCCATTCTAAGTACAAGGAACAAGTATGAGCAAGGGCCTGGAGGTGGAAGAAGGCAGGACTGAGAGGTAGGGGACGGAATGTCGAGCGATGTGATGGGGAATATGAGAGAGTGATGGACAGTGAGGATGGTGGGATTGCACAACTAGACTGGGATGGGGTCTCAGGGGCCATCTTCCTCATGGGGGTCCAGTCCCCCATTTTAGATGGAGAAACTGAGGGAGGTGTAAGGGTGGGCTAAGTGACTTACTCAGGGTCACACAGGGGCCCACACCAACTCCTTCTTGTTCTAACAACCTTCTGTTGATCTAGTCTCTTCCCCTTATAATCCATTCTGAAGACTCCTGCCCGATTAATCTTCTTACTGCTTACCTCTGATCATGTCACTCCTTTATAGAAAAACCTTCCCTGTTTTCTTTTGGATTATATGATGAACCCCAAAGTCTTTGGCTTGGTACTCTAGGACGGCCACAATCTGACCACGGCCTCTCTTTCCTACCTTCCCTCTATGAATACCTTTATTCTAGCCAGACTAACTTAGGAACTTGGCTGACTCCCTCAAACACCCAAGGGGAAGGAAAAGGAATAAGCATTTATTAAGTGCTTGCTGTATTCCAGGCTAAGAAATCTACAAATGTTATCTCATTTATTCCTCATAACAACCCTGGGAGGTAGAAGTTATTATCATCTCCATTTTACAGGTGAGGAAGCTGAGGCAGACAGTGGGAAAGTGGCTTGCCCAGGGCCACACAGCTAGTAAGTGTCTAAGACTGGATTTGAACTCAGGTCTTCCTGATTCCAGGCCCAGGAATATTCATGGTGCCATTTATCTGCCCAGGTATTCTCTCTTCTTACCTTGGCTCATTTCCCCTGCTTCAGATGACAACTTCAAGGAACCTCGGAATCTATTGAGTCTAATCACCTCCTCTTACAGTTGAAGAAATACACGCCCAAGGAGATGAAATCGATCCAAGCATTTATTAAGCACTTACTGTGTGCCAGACACAGTGCTTGGGGCTTGCCCAAGGTGCCATAGGTGGTAGTATGATAGATGGACCCAGATTGTAGAGAATATTGCTTCATTAACTCATATCCCAGACATCTCTGTAGATGCATCACATGTGGTCATCCCACCCACTTCCCACAGAAGCTCGGTTTTGGAAGGGACTCCAAGGGCTATCTAATCCAACCCATATTAAACAGTAAATCATTGACATTTCTGATGATTGGCTGTCCGAACTTTCCTTGAACATTCCCCAGGATGGGGAGCTCACTACCTCTCTAGCAGCCCAATTTGGGGCAGCTTTCCTGACTGGCAGGAAGCTTTTCCCGACTTCAAGCCCCAGTTTTCCCCTTTGCATCCCCCCAACCTTGCTCCTAAGTCTTCTCTCTGGGGCCAAGCACCGTGACCACCCTTTCCTCTGATGATCATTTTCGTCAGACTTTTGGGAAGGGATGGAAAGGACACAGGAAAAGGAGGTGAGATGGAGGGGATGGCACCTGCAGCTGCCTGCACATTCTCAGAGGTGGAAGACTTCAAAGGGTTGCTTCACAGCATTCTACCTCTAGAGTTGCAGAGGCTCCCAGAGGTCATCTAGCTCAGCCATCCCCTTCTAGACAGCAGGAAACTGAGGTCCAGGCAAACTTACTGAGGTTTACACCACCAGTATGCATCGGGGCAGGACTGCAAGGTGTAGCCCTCCATGGGTTTTCTCCCCCAAACTCTTTCCCCTTCTCCAGCAGCTGACCTTATAAATCCCATTCACATCATGTTATCTTTGCCAATTAATGAACAAGCATTTATTAAACAACTACTAGATGCCAGACATACAAAGACAAAATGAGATCATTCCTGCCCTCAAGAGGCTTATATTCCATATGTCCACATATAAGTAGATATATATGTTCAGGTCATTTCCCCTGGGGCTGGAATCTCCTCTTTCCAACACTCATGGCCAACATTTTAGCTGGAGCTTAGGTCAGGGGAGTCTAAGGTTGCTGGGCAGAGAGATACCTGGGGACTGATTTCATTTTTAAAATTGAGCTCTTGCCTTGACGTGGTTTGCTAGTCGGATGAGGATCATGGAGCAAGTCTGAGGAGCTGGGGCGTCTTGTTCTTGTTAAAAACAAGAGTAGGAACAGATGTGTCCGTCTGAGCACAGCTGCCTGCCCCTTAGCACGGTCCCTGGAGGCAAACTGTAAGGCCTGAGCCTTTTGTTGATCGTTCAGAGTGTTCCCGTGGTGTTCTCCTCCCTTCTGCCTCCCCCTGTTTGTACCAGGGCCCCAGATTGCTGCCTAGATGTGTCCGGCCTCCCTTGCACTGAGAAGGGTTAAGTCCAGCCTTCTGCCTCAAACCTGTCCCCCAAAAAAGAAAAAGCAAAAAAAAAATATGATGTGCTAACAGGGGAATAATGTGGTATTTATTTGGATAACGTACGACCATATTCATAGCCTCAGGAAAACCTGCCTTTTCCCATAGAAACTGTCCTCTTGGGAGTTTCAGAAAACCCCAGCAGTGAATTAAATAGGCCTCCTGCGGGGGGACATTGAATGATCTGGGAAAATCACTTGGTGAGGGTGGGCAGCACTGAGGAAGGAAGGAGGGAAGAAGGAAGTGAGGAAGATTGGGAAGAAGGAAGGAAGGAAGGAAAGAGAAGGCAAGGAAGGGAAGGAGGGAGGAAAAGAAGGTAGGAAGGAAGGATGGATCAGAGATTCAGTTCTAGGGCTGGATGGGGACCTCCAAGACCATCCAGTCTCGTGTCTTCATTTTATAAATGAGGAAGGACACGTGTGGCCCAAGTCATGCAGGTCCCACATCTGGCAGAGCTGGGTTACCAGCCCTCATTTTCTAGCCCAGGATGTTACTAGAAGGACTGAATTTAAGAATGCCTCAATGGTGAAAACTGTCCCAGTGTCCGGTGGGTGACCTGGGGAGCTTGTTGCTTCCCCCTTATTACAAGCCTTTGAGTAGAGGCTGGATGTCCACTTGAAGGGGCTTCTTGGCCAGGGCTAGGCTGCAATAGATGGTCTTTGAGATTCTGGTGTCTGCTTTCTAGGTTTAGCTATTACTATCTTTGAATCTACTAAACAATATTTATTATGCATCCATCCAACCAATAGGCATTTATTAAACACCATACCAATCATTCAGCAAGCATTTATTAAGTGCTTACTATGTGCCAGGCACCGACAGGTACTTGGGATACCAAGAGAGGCAAACACAGTCTGCCCGGAGGGAGCTTCCATTCTAATGCTACACCACAGGATGTGTGCTGGGCCCTGGCGATAGGAAGACAAAAAAGTCTGACTTCTTGGAGCTTACACTCTCCTGGGTGGGCGGAATCACTGACCGTCCTCAACACTATACTATGGAGCATACAAAGACATCCAATGTACAATTCCTGCCTTTAAGGAGCTTATTTCCTGGCCTAGGAGACAAAGTTCACACAGTGGAATGATACAAGGAAATATTTAACCGATAAAAATGATTTGCTTCAGTTTCTTTTCTTTTCCTTTATTTTTTAATTGATAAAACTCTACCTTCTCTCTCTTCCCCGTCTCCCTTGACCCTGTTACAAAGTGGTGGAGTCAATTGGCTTTGTTCCAAAAAAAAGTCTCAGTCTGTACCCCGAGTCCACGATTTCTCTTTGGGGAGAGTTTTCATGTGTCATTTGCCTTAGTTTTGTGGTTTACAATTTGGCACAGTGGAAGGAAGACCAGACTTGGAATCAGGACCAGGCTCAAATCTCGGCATCGACTAGAAATTACTTCCCGTCATCTCCATGTCTATGTTTTGAAATGGGCTGCTTCAAGAAAAGGGCACAGTGCGCACGCCTCTGTGATCTGAGAAAGTCAGACCTCTCATGCAGACGACGTAATGATGTCGTCATGTTCTTCAAACGTGATCTCCAGCCCGGATGTGTCCTGGTCTAGCCTTAGTTTACAGTTGGGGAGGGAGGCTGGAAGTGAAGGGAAGGGATTGTTCAAGGCTTCTTGCTGAGGGAGGATAGGACTGGGAGGGACATTGGAGATTGTCTAGTCCAGATTGTGGGGCAGTGTGGTTCAGTGGGTAGAGCCCATGATTCAGGGCAGGGAAGAACTGGGTTCAAATCTTGTTTCTAATACAGAATTGTGTGACCTGAGCCCGCTCATTAACTTCTTTGGAGCTCAGCTTTTTCACCTGTGAAATGGGTATGACGGCATCCGGAGTGCTGCTGTACTGCCCCGGGTTGTTGTGGAGCTCAGATGAGACAAAGGGGTAAAGCAGGGGCTTTGCAGACCTCGAAGGGGCTGCGTATGGGTCAGTCAGGTCTACTCCCAGTTTTCCCTGAGGTCTGAGGGGGAAATATATTACTCAGGCAGGGAGGGGAGGACCTGGAAGGACTTCCTGGAAGAGGTGACCTCTGGTTCGGTCCCAAATGATGGAGAGAAATTTGGGCAGCAAAGAGGGGGAGGTGAGGCTTTCCAGATTCAGGGAAGCCTGGCAGGCAGGAGTGGGGAGGCCCATCTCCCAGCAGAGCGGCCCAGTTCGCTCAGAGCCCCGAGTAATTTGAGATAAGAACCTGAGAACTCTTGGACCCTATTGTTTCCAGTCTAAGGTTGGCTGCTCTGGGGCCCCACGTTTTCCCGTAAGAGGCCTGAGAAGGGAGGGGGCCCCTAGAGCCCTGGAGGCCGAGCTGCGCAGGCAATTCAGGGCTAAATAATTTCTTGTGTGGGAGGAGGAGGAGGAGGAGGGGGAGGGGAGGGGAGGGGGAGGGGGAGGAGGAAGGCAAAGGCAGCAGGAAGAGGAAAGGCTGGATCAAGAGGACACCGCAACTTTAGCCCCAAAACCATAGTCAGCCCGCAGCTAGACAGTACTAGGCCTGGAGTCAGGAGGACCTGAGTGCAAACTCAGCCGTAGACACTTATTACTTGCTGTGACACGATGGCTCTTGGGAGGTGTTGGGGTTCCTCTAGAGCAGGCGTTCTTTGCCTTTTCTGTATCATCGTCCCCTTTGGCCTGTGACCCCCTTGTTTCAGGTTAGTGAAAATAGAGATGTGTTTCCCCCATCATGGATGTCCTTGAAATCGAACCATGGACCCCAGGTTGAGAACGCTTGCACCAGATTCAGATTTCACTGGGGCCCAGCCCCCTCCCAGGTTGTTGAACTGGTCTCCCCCACCTTCCTTCCCCATGGAAGAACCAAGGCTCAGAATGAATCACCAAAGTAATTCCCCTTCCCCCAGCATCCTGACTGGTTACCCTGGGTTGTGCCACTTCCTTGAAATCAGGAACCATGCTTCTCCCCTTAACAAGGTGCCAGTAGGTGTGTCCATACTCTGAGAAGTACCTTATCACCCTCCCTCTTCTCTACCCAACCTGCCCCCTTGCCCGGACCCCACCTATTATTCTTATTCTGAAGTGCGTCTAGCTCCTAGAGCTGACAGGTATCAGGTACGGTGATGGCCTCATTCGTCCCCTGGCCAATGGACTGTGCGGTCGTCCTCTGAGTCCACAGGAGGCTCATGGGCTCCACAGAGCTAGAATTAGTAGCCAGGGTTCAGGTAGGATCGCCCTCATGCCCCTTGTACCTGAGGCCGTAGTTTCATCTCTGAAGACACAGGAGGAGATGAGAAGGGCACAACCGAAGTCCCAGATTCTTTGAGGAAGCCTCCTAGGCAGGACTATTCCCTAAAGGTAGAGTGGGATCCCTGGACATTCTGTGATCTCATTTGGAAGTGGGTCCCCAGTGGAGGGCCTCAGGGATGGGCACCATGTCATGTTTTTTGTTTGTTTGTTTTTTGGAGGAGCAATGAGGGTTAAATGACTTGCCCAGGGTCACACAGGCCGGATTTGAACTCAGGTGCTCCTGAATACAGGGCATGTGCTTTATCCACTACGCCATCTAGCTGCCCCCCATGTCATGTTTTTATTGATAACTTCTATAACAGCATAAACACGGTGCCTGTCCAATCTTCAGCTGACATAAAGCAAGGGGGAACACTTAGCATTTTGACACAATCCGATTCAAAAGGATCTTGACAGGCTAGGTCACTGGACTGGACGCTCCGATGAGTTGGAATTAAATAGAGGTTAATGTAAAGTTTTCCAGTTGGGTTAAGAAAAAAGTCAGTTTTACAAGTACAAGCCAGGGAGGTCACGGCTGGGCAGCACTTTGCCGGGCAAACAAAGCCAATCTCGTTTCCTTTAATTCCTCAGGGGCATATCACTATGGGCCCTTCTCCACCCCCATTATCTTCCCCTAGACACGCCCTTTGCCTATCAGTGTCACCAATGTGTCCTTTAGAGCATCCATCCATCCATCCCACATTTAATATAACACGGTGGGACTCGATCTTGCCTCTCTCCAGACACTAGACTTTTATTAATGCGGTCGAAGTTGGCATTGGGGTTTTTCAGTGTCCTGTTGCCCTCTAGGTCACATTAAGCATGTGATCCACAAACATTCCCAGATCTCTTTTACTTAACTGTTTTGTAGCCACAGTTCCTCAATCCTATACTTTTGTAACTTTTTTTGTTCCTTTGAACCAAAGTGCAGGACTTTTCAATTTTCCCTGTTCATTACCTTTCATTGACTTGCATCCTATTTCCTTAGCCTTTTGAGCTCTTGTGGGGTCCTGATTCTGCTACCAAAGGTATTTGTTACCTCCCCTAACTCTGCACCATCAGAAGATGCAATCAGCTGATAACAATCCTTCCATGTCTTCACCCTATTGGTTTCCTAATCTACTGACCTTGTAGCAGCGTGGAACTGAATGGAAATGAAATCATCTTGAATCTATCAAGCAAGAGTGCAATCAGCAGAATCCCCAAGTATAAACTCTAGGCCATCCTACCATAAAATCTCATTATAATGTGGTCTGTGATACCAATTTAGATATAACATGGGTCACATCATGCCCCATGAAAAACAGCAACTGTACATAGAAGAAACCCGAACCAAACACCATTATCTATGGCTCAGTGGGAAGGGAAACAAGCAGACAGTTTTCAAAAGAGGACACACAGATTATTGATAATCCCTTGAAAAAATGCCCAACCCAGGAAATGATCAAAGAAATGCAAATTAAAACGAGATTGCACTTCATATGCATCAATTTGGCAAAAGTACTCAAAACCGAGGCAGCTAGATGGCACAGTGGATAGAGCACTGGCCCTGGAGTCAGGAGGACCTGAGTTCAAATCCAGCCTCAGACACTTAATACTTAACTAGCTGTGTGACCCTGGGCAAGTCACTTAACCCCAATTGCCTCACTAAAAAAAAATACTCAAAACCAATGAAACTCAGGGTTGGTGGGAATGTTGAGACATATGTGTTTATATGTGTGTGTGTATATATATATATATATATATATATATATACATATATATATATACATGTATATGTGTATGCATATCTCTCTGTGTATATATCTATATATATCTTATTGGCTGTGTGACCCTGGACAAGTCACTTAGCTCCAGTTGCTTTAACCATCCAGGGCCATCTCCAGTCATCCTGATATCTATCTTGCCACTGGACCCAGATGGCTCTGGAGGTTGGTGACCTTGCACAGCCCCCTCTCACTTAAATCCAATTCACTGCTAGTCATGACATCACCCTGATGTTATAAACAACAGCAATATCTTTCTTTCTGTCTATTATCTATCTATCTATCTATCTATCTATCTATCTATCTATCTATCTATCTATCTATCTATCTATCTATCTATCTATCTATCCATCCATCCATCCATCCATCCATCCATCCATCCATCCATCCATCCATCCATCCATCTATCTATCTATCTATCTATCTATCTAATCCATCTATTTATCTCTCTCCTCCTGGTGGAATTATAAGCTAGTAAAATCCTTTTGGAGAATAATCCCTAAGAATGCATCAAAAATAAGGAAGATAATCATAACATTTAAGATTTTCATTCCAACATTAGTTGTGATGGTCAAATATTGCAAGCCGTTCAAATGTTCAGCAAAAGGGGCAATGAGTAAATGAATTGGGGCCCATTCATGCAGTGGAATTCTCTGATGCTATCAAGGCCAATAGGGAGGAAGAGGACAAAGAAATCTGGGAAGCCCTTTATCCACTAATGTGATTGAAAAGAGGCCTACAGAAAAGGGTCTGTGTGACTCTAGTCTTGAATCTGGAAGAGGAAAAGTGACGAGAAATAAATGGCCAAAAAATCCTGGTGGAGATTTAGAGAGAATGAAGGGAATTTCTGGCATTTCAATCATTGAAATGAATTGATTTCTCTGTAAATAGCTGTGAAGCATGTTTACTTATGTTATGTTGATGGATCATTTTCCACAGGGGGCAGGGTGTAGGAATTTAGTTTTGTGATTTCATAGGTTTATAGAACTCCATGTGTGGAAGCTTCCTTCACCAATGCAGATCAACAACTTGTCTGTAACTGGGAGGTGCCTGGAGCCCTGACTGGTTAAGTGACTTGCCCAGAGTCACACAGCCAGGATTGTTGCAAAGGTGGGATCTGAACCCAGGTCTTCCTGATTCCAAGACCAGCACTAATTCTTTTTTTTTTTTTGGGGGGGGGGTAATAAGGGTTAAGTGACTTGCCCAGGGTCACACAGCTAGTAAGTGTCAAGTGTCTGAGGTCAGATTTGAACTCAGGTCCTCCTGAATCCAGGGCTGATGTTTTATCCACTGCGCCACCTAGCTGCCCCCAGCACTAATTCTTAATGTTAATTTCTAATAATAAAAAAATCCTAAACAGTCACCATTATGCAAAGTAGATGAGATGACCCCTCCCTCCAGGCAATCAGGGTTAAATGACTTGCCCAGGGTCATACAACTAAGTGTCTAAGGTCAGATTTGACCTTAAGTTCCTCCTGACTCCAGGGGCTGGTGCTCTATCCATTGCGTCACTGAGGTGACATCTCTTGATCACTCATTTATAAAAAGGCCCTATTGCATTTAATATTTTTCCTCTGAAGAAAGTTGTAGATGCCCAGTTTTCCTAGAGTTTTTTGAAATGGAGTTCTCTGCATTCACCCCATAAGCCCTATCCATGAGATTTCATCTGCCTTTGCGCCTTTACCCATATTCCTTCACTTCCATCTGTGCTTTTTCTTGGTTGGTGTTTAAGAACAATGTCTCGGGGCGGCTAGATGGCACAGTGGTTAAAGCACCGGCCCTGGATTCAGGAGTACCTGAGTTCAAATCCGGCCTCAGACACTTGACACTTACTAGCTGTGTGACCCTGGGCAAGTCACTTAACCCCCATTGTCTGCAAAAAAAAAAAAAGAACAATATCTCAGTGGATAGAGCACTGGCCCTGGAGTCAGGAGTACCTGAGTTCAAATCCGGCCTCAGACACTTAACACTTACTAGCTGTGTGACCCTGGACAAGTCACTTAACCCCAATTGCCTCACTAAAAAAAAAAAAAAAAAGAACAACGTCTCATCATCCCTCTTCCTGGTTGTACTCAATGCTCATTGGAACTGGTCTAGGAGGCTCAGCCTCTGACAAAAGACAGCCTAATGTTGTTGAGTAGAGCATCGGTTGTGAAGAGTCAGATTCCTACATCTCATTCTCTGAAGTGATTTAAATTCTCTGACCCTCAGTTTCCTCTTCTGTAAAGTGGAGCAGGTTAGATGTGATATCTCTGAGGTACCTTCCAGGCTCAACTGTGTGAAACCAACCCCTTCAATGATTCTATTCCACAAGTGTTCCTGTAGCATCTACAACGTGTCAGGCATTGTATTGGGCACTTGGGATGCACAGATACAAATGAAGCAATCTGTGCTCTCCAAGAGCTGACTTTGCACTCAGCTGGGGTTAGAGGGAGGAGACGGGTCTGGGACACAACATGTATGCTGAGAAGCAAATATAATGTATGTAAAGTATGTAAAAAGTTAATTCAGGAAGGAGAGAGGACTGACACTTGGGAGAAAACAGGAAAGGTCTGGTGTAGGTCACAGCAACCTAACTGTGCTGTGTAGGGAGCTAAGAATTCTGTGAGGTTAAGACGGAGAGGGAACATTTGGAGAACGGTCTGTACAAAGGCTCATAGGGAGGAGATGAAATTTGCCTAGGAAACAGCTGCAGAAATGAAGGGTGAAAGGGGCAGCTAGATGGCGCAGTGGATAGAGCACTTAACACTTACTAGCTGTGTGACCCTGGGCAAGTCACTTAACCCCAATTGCCTCACTAAAAAAAAAAAAAAAAGAAATAAAAGAAATGAAGGGTGAGCATAGGGAAGTAGCTTGAAGTTATCCCAGAAAGGGAGGTGGGAGCCTGATCATAGGCTGATTTGATATATTTTCCTAAATGCAAATAGACAGCTGGGTGGTTCAGTGGATAGAGCTTGGTGCCTGGAGTTGGGAAGATCAGAATTCAAATCTAGCCTCAGACACTAGCTGTGTGACCCTGGGCAAGTCACTTCACCCTGTTTGCCTCAGTTTCCTCATCTGTAAAATGAGCTAGAAAAGGAAATGGCAAGTCACTCCAGTATCTCTGCCAAGACAACCCCAAATGGAGTCACAAAGAGTAGGACACGACTGAACAATAACAACCTAGAGGTGATAGGGAGCTATTGATTTTTGAGCAAAGAGGTAACTGCCGTTAGATGGGAGTTTTAGGAATATTGGGTTGGGGAAAGCTCTTCAAAAGGGGATTGATCATTGTGCCAATTATGCATCCCATGGATTCTAACAGTATTTGGGGAGTGAGTGGGGGATAAAGAAAAGAGCCAGTTGGCTGTTTGGGCGGCTCACACGTGGATGTTGTCTTGCAGGTTGAGGCCGAGGCTGTGAACCGCTCCATCACCATTGCCAACCAGACCAACTGCCCGTTGTATATCACGAAGGTGATGAGCAAAAGTGCTGCTGAGGTCATCGCCCAGGCCAGGAAGAAGGGTGAGCTCAGCCTGCAGGCTGGGGGGAGGCAGAGGCGAGGTCACACCCACCCACAGGGGAGACAATGCCTTTTCCAGACTCGCCTGCCAAGCCAGCTACTTTTATCATGCTCCAGCATTAACCTAATTACAGTGAACGGAGGCCCAGAGCTCACGTTACTCCTTTGTTCGCTGCGGAGCCTCACTTAGCATCTATTTAAAGGCAACACACTGCAAAGAGTGGGTGGGCAGGCCCTGTCTCCTCCCTCTTCTATGCCAGGCTTGGATTTAATTTGATCCAGTCTAAATAACCCTCCCCTGCAGATACCTATGACGTTCGTTTCCATCTGGTCATGGAATTCCTCTGGGGAACACTGGGTAGCCAGACGCCCTCTTCTCCCCTGTGACTCAGGGTGCTTTCTGAGGCATTAAGGCTGGGGATGGGGATGGGGTGAGGATGCCTCTCCTGTTCTTGTTCAGTACATGGCTGATCTGGCCAATATGCATATGCCCCCTAGTACTGAAGCTAGCTATCCAGGAACTTTGGGATGGAGGCATTATAGTAGAGTGAATAGGGCATTGGGACCTGGGTTCAAGTCCTTCTTCAGGCACTCACTAGCTGTTTGACCTTAGTCAAGTCACATAACCCCTCTGTGCCTCAGTCTCCTCATCTGTCAAATGAGGGAGTTGGACTCAAGGGTCTCTGAGGTCCCCTTTGTCTTCAAATCTGCAGTCCCATGAGCTACTTTTATTGCTGAAAACTCCATTTACTTAAGCTACTAAAGAAGAGGAGTGGTAGAAAGAACACTGGAGCTGGGGTCAGAGGCCCTGAGTGAATCCGGGCTCTGCTCCTTGTGGGGGCCTTGGGCAGGTGACCCCCTCTCTCTGGGCTTCGGTCTTCTCAAAGGTAAAAAGAGGGGGCTGGACCTCATGAGGTTATTTCTGGTGCTAAATGAGGGTCCTAAGAGGGAAGAACCCTGGATTTGGAATCGGAAGATGGGGGTTCCATCCCTTCCCTTACACTGCCTAGCTGTGTTACCCTGGGCACGTAACTGAACCTCTCTAGGACTCAGCCTTCCTTGTCTATGAAATGGGGATAAAAATACTTGTCCTGCCTATTTCATAGGGTTTTTAGTGACAGTAAAATTGATTTGTAAACTGTAAAATCCCTTTTTCTCCCTCCCACACCTGCTGTCCTTCCTTTCCTCCTTTCCCTTCCTTTCTTCCTCCTTCATTCCTTTGTTTCTTCCTTCCTTCATTCACTTGTTTGTTTGTTCCTTCCTTCCTTCCCTCCTTCCTTCCTCCTTCCCTCCCTCTCTTTCTTTCTGTCTTTTCCCTCCCTCCCTTCCTTTCTTTTTTCAATTTTGGCTTTCTTTTTTCCTTCTTTCTTCCTTATTCTTCCTTCTTTCTTCCTTCTGCCTCCTTTCTTTTCTTCCTCCTTCCTCCATTTTGATTTCTCCCTTCTTTCTTATCCCTCCTCTTTTCTATCTCCTTTCTTCCTTCTTTTCCACCTTCTGCCTTCCTAAGTGGGACCTAGGTTCTTCAAATTCAAACCAGCAAACAACCATTGAGTTCCTACTATTTTCCAGGCTTTGGGGTCACAGAGACAAAGCCATAATGCCTGCCTTCAAGGAGCTTACACTCTCCTGGGAGCAGAGCTGATGTGCTGCCTGACTAGGAATGAATAAAATGGAAGATGCTTTTTTGGCATCCTCAGAAGCTCCTACATATATGGTGGCCATTTCATAAATACTTCTTGGACTGTTCATAGAATCAAAGGATCATAAATCTAGAACTGGTAAGGCCCTCAGGAGTGATCTTATCCAATGCCATTCTTTTCTAAGTGAGGAAACTGAGGCATGCAGAAGTTGAGTTGTCCACAGTCCCAGAGATAGTGCCATGTTTTGAATCCAGATCCTCTGAGTCCAATTCCATTCTTCCTACTGTTTCCTCTTCATCCCAAGTCATTCACCCGCTGAATTTCAGTTTCCTCACCTATAAAATGGAAGTGATAACATGCCCTGTTTAACTTGTGGTAGACTTGGACTCTGGCCTCTCAGAATTAAGTTCTTCTCTGCCTACAAACACACACGAGTCTTCCTAATCCTAAAAATTGTTCCCATTAGTCCTTGATCTGAGCTTTCTAGCCTGCCTCTTTTTCGCTGATAAACTTTTTTTTTTTTGGGGGGGGGGTGAGGCAGTGAGGGTTAAATGACTTGCCCAGGGTCATACAGCTAGTAAGTATCAAGTGTCTGAGGCTGGATTTGAGCTCAGGTCCTCCTGAATCCAGGGCAGGTGCTTTATCCACTGCGCCACTTAGCTGCCCCAACTGATAAACTTCTTGAAAAAAGTTCCCACCTTCTGTCTACCCTCTATAATTACATAGAATCTGATTTCTACTCCCACCACTTGACTAAAATAGTTCTGCTAAGGATCACCAAGAACCTTCTTATTAGCAGAGCTAGTAGTCTTGTCTCAGTCATTAGCCGACTTAAACTCTATAGCTTTTGATACTGTTAATTGCTTTTGCCATACTGTAAACTCCATGAGGGCAGGAACTGTGTTATCTAACTTTGTATATCTTTCAGTATCTAGCAGAATTCTTAAGATATAATAGGTGTTTAATAAACAGTGGTTAAGTGATTGAAGCAATGGATAATCAAAGTACCTCACCCAGGAGGTGGTGCCATAGATAGAGCTCTAGGCTTAGAGTCAGGAAGGTCTGAGTTCAAATCTGGATTCAGATACTTACTAGCTATGTGACCCTGGGCAAGTCACTTAACTTGTGCTGTTGTCAGTTTGCTCATTTGTAAAATGGGGATGATAATGCCGGCACCTCCTTCCCAGTATTGTTGGGAAGATGAAATGAGATCATTGGAAAGCACTTAGCCCACTGCCTGGCATATGGCAGGGCTGTGTGGATGCCAGCTATTATCATCATTATTATTCCTTGCCCTCTAGATGTCCTGTCATCCCTCTTCAGGTCGCATCTCTCTAAATGGCTCTTTTGTTTTCTCCTCTTCTCCACTGGTGACACCCCTCTACTCTCCTCAGCTCCTTCATATTGGCATCCTCTTTCTGCACCTTTGTTTCCTCACCCGCAGAACAAGAGGATCTGGGTCCGATCATTTCTAAGGTTCTTTCCAGCCCTAGGGCCCATGATTCTCTTTGTCCCTTAGGGCTGATTATTTCTACTAAGTATCAAACCTGGCAGTCAGGTCACAGGGACTGAGAGCTGGTCTGGGTTCAGGTCCTACTTCTGATACCTCCTGGCTGTGTGACCTTGGGCAAGTCACTGAATTTCTCAGTACCCCAGACCACTGTAAGACCAGAAAGTCCAGAGCTGGTGCTGATCTGCCCTGGTGGAGGGAGTTTCCTCGCTGGGAGTTCCTTACATTGATAAATGATAGGTCCAACAGCCCTAGAAAAAAGAAAATGAAATAAAAAAGGAAAATTATAACTATAAAAGAAAAACTGTTATAGTTTAAAGAAAGGAAGAAAGCATCTGAACAAAACTAACCAGCGTCTCAGCCGGGCCTGAAAGTCTATGCAGCGCTCCCCACCCTAGCAGCCCTCAGCTCTGCGCTGAAGTGTGGGAGGAGCTGTCAGGATCATTTCCTTCTCTGTCTCAAGTTTTCTGAGAGTCTCGGGGGTTCAGATAGGAAAAGGAGGATGAGCTGGCCCTTAGGAAGCTTACGTTGCAATGGGGGAGACCAGGGGAAGGCAACACAGAGACACCGATTCTGTTTGGTCATGAGATTGTGATTAGGAACCAGGAATCCGCACTGCAACAAAGCCACCTTGGGTCTGATGAAGAGCCTCCCTTATGGCTGGGCTGGCTGCAGGTGGGATGGGTTTGCCCGGGCCTGGAGGGCCTCAGGCGCAGGTTCTGGAGGGGCAGGCTTGTTTAGGGAGAGGGCAAGGCCTCTGCAGCCTTTTCTGACTCTGAAATTCTGGGCATATTTTCAGAAGCCCAGCGAGTGCTGCCAAACAGACAGGCCTCAGGTCTGCCCAGCTGAGGCTTTGCAGAATGTTTATCCTTCCTTACATGAGCTCTTTCCCCAGGGTCCTGACACCCTCCTGGCTTCGGGAGTTGTTGTTCTTCCTTCCCAGGAGTGCGCTGCCTGGGGCCCTGCCCAGCTCAGTCACCCACTCACTTCTCTGTGAGATTCCTGAGGTGGGAGGCCCTTGGCCGCATGGCTGGAGGAGGCACACAGGGTGTCGTAATATATTTATCAAACGATAAGTTGGGCCTCAGAAATGGCTAAGGGGAGAAGGAGGTGCATTCCGTTCTGAGAAATGTCTGGCTCTAAGAACTGCCAGAGATGTTTGCGTTTAGTGGGGTGTGGAAAGAGGGCCAGAGCTACACTCTTATACTTGTTTGGGGGACTTGCAGAGGCAGT
This sequence comes from Dromiciops gliroides, assembly GCF_019393635.1. Taxonomy (NCBI): domain Eukaryota; kingdom Metazoa; phylum Chordata; class Mammalia; order Microbiotheria; family Microbiotheriidae; genus Dromiciops; species Dromiciops gliroides. The sequence continues at coordinate 683,579,343 of NC_057862.1, forward strand.
GTGATGAAATGGTCAAAGTGTTGAATCTGGAGTCAGGAAGAACTGGGTTCAAATCCTGCCACTGACTCTTACTAGCTGTGTGACCTTAGGCAAGTCACTTAATCTCTCTGCACCTCAGTTTCCTCATCTATAAAGCAAGGGGGTTGGACGAGATGGTGTCTGAGAGCCTCTACATCTGTGATCCTCTGGCCTGGGGGTTGCAGGGCGGGTGTGTGGATGAGGGTGGGTGTCATATGGTGATGCTGACTGGTTGGGTGTTGGACTTCCTAGGCACCGTGGTGTATGGCGAGCCCATCACAGCCAGCTTAGGGACGGATGGATCTCACTATTGGAGCAAGAATTGGGCCAAGGCCGCAGCTTTTGTCACCTCTCCGCCTCTGAGCCCTGACCCAACCACGCCTGATTTCCTCAACTCCTTGCTCTCTTGGTGAGTAGTGGACACTTACTGACACCTCCAGGTTCTCAGTAGTCAGGATCCCCCGCTCTGCCATCTCCTTCTCCTCCTCCTCCTGCAGACCCAGCTGCTATCACATTTGATGGATTTAAGGGATTAAAATAGGCTTGCAGGCAGTGACTCATTTCACCAGCCTGACATGAATGACAAAGCCTCTGTTAAAACTACTAGCTGTACAATAAGATCTAACCAAGGTAGACAGAAGCCCTGAGTTCTAGTCACATGGGGATCATTTGAAGGAATGAGGGATGTTCAGCTTGGAAAAGAGAAGGTTCAGGGGGGCATGTGATTGCTGCTTAAGGGTTAATTGTTCTGTTTGATCTTAGAGGATAGATGAAGAAAAGTGAGAAGCTACAGAGGGAAATTTGAGTTTGATGTACATAAAAACTTCAGAACAATGAATAGCTATCCAAAAGGGGAATGGGCTGCCCGAGAAGACCCCGCTGGGGGTCTTCATGCAGAGTCAGTCAGTCAGTCAGTCAGTGAACATTTAGCAATCACCTATGTTTCTGGCACTTTGCCATAGGCTGGGTAGATACTAGACAGGGGAGTGAGGAGCTGGAAAGGTGAAAAAGAGCCAGGTTATGAAGGACCTTAGATGCCCGACATAGTAGCTTATGTTTTATTTTGATTCTGAAGGCAGTAGGGGGCCACTGGAGTCTATTGGGGAGTGGTTGTGTGGTCAGAATGCATTATAGGAAGATTACTTGGACAGCTGAGTGGAGGCTGGTTGTCTAAGTGGGGACTTTCTTTTTGTTGGTGGTGGGGAGGTGTGTGGGTTAGACTAGCTATCCTCTGAGGCCCCGTTGCACTTAGAGATTCTGTGACTCTCCGGCCCTGTGAGTCTGCTCCATTGTGGAGACAGTCTCAGTTACTTACTGAGGTACCTAATGAACCTCATTATGTAGTTATACCTTTAAGGAGCTCCCAGGTACCTCTTTGAGAACGGTGGCATAGAGAAGCCCTAGTATCCTTGAAAGATGTTTTATTGCTGCTCTTAAAAACCAATCATTGCCACCATTACTCCATCCTTCTTCCTCAAGAGCACTTTCCCTTATAACCAATAAGAACACAAAGAAAACACATGGACACACTGGCCTTGTCTGAAAGAGTATGCCTCATTCCACCCCCATAGGCTACCATCTCTTTGCTGAGAAGCAGTAGACATCAAGCCCCAGTGTTCTCTAAAGAAATAATCAATCGTTCCATTGACTTTTCCTTCTTTCTTAGGGAGGGGTGTGGGATCACTCAAGTCAATGTTGACGAGGTTGAATGGAAGGGAATGTGGCCTTCCTTCCACCTCTAGGCATACATCTGGAGTATATCTAAGAACGTGAATAACAGTGGGAGTCTCTTTATGCTTATCCCATATGCCAATGGTGAAGCAGATGTAAACATTCAGGGCTCTCTCATCTCCTTTGCAGTCCCTCTAGTTCAGCTGTCTGTGGTGTTTGCCTTTCAGTGGGGATCTCCAGGTCACTGGCAGTGCCCACTGTACCTTCAACACTGCGCAGAAGGCCGTGGGGAAGGATAACTTCACCCTGATTCCGGAGGGCACCAATGGAACTGAGGAGAGGATGTCTGTCATCTGGGATAAGGCTGTGGTATGGTAGTCCCCAGCGGTGGGAGGGTTCCCTGCCCTGGGGGTCCTCACACTCCAGTCTGAATTGATTCTTGGGGATTTCTCCCCCCTCAAGTGATCACGAATGATCTGATGATCTGTAGAAGTTGAGTGGCAATTGTTGCCGGCCCTTTTTTGTAAGGGAGGCTTCGTAGGTTAACACATTGAAGGCTCATCCTAGTGAGCTGGATATCATTCTTATAAACATCATGTCTTCCATTCTAATGGCTACTGAGGCCTTGTCGTGTAGTTGACAGAGAAGGGCCGGCCCAAGAGGAGCCAGTGTTTATTGAGCATCTCCCATGTTCCAGGCAATGTTCTAGGCAGTGGCAATGCAAAGCCAAAATGAAATGAGGCCTGTCCTCAAGAGCTTACATTCTGCTGGGAGAAACAATGTGTAGAAAGATAAGTCAATACAAGAATCAAACTGTGACTTTCAGGCCTCAGTCTACTCCTCTGTAAAATGATGGGCAGCTAGGGGGCACAGCTGGTACAATGCTTGGCCTGCAGTCAGTAAGGCATTTTCCCGAGTTCAAATGTGGCCTCAGACACCTACTAGCTGCGTGACCCTGAGCAAGTCACTTAACCCTATTTGCCTCTTTTTCCTCATCTGTAAAATAAGCTAGAAAAGGAAATGGCAAACCAATCTGATATCTTTGCCAAGAAATCCACAAATGGGGTCACAAAGGGTCACACAACACTGAAACTGTTGAACAATAACAAAATAAAGAGGTTGGATGAGATTACGTGGGAAGATATTAGGGGTATGCCAGGCCTGTCTTTGCATCAAAATGAATTTGGTTTGATGGTTCACCTTCCTAAGTTCCCTGGGAGATGCTCTGTTCTCCTCTAATTTTATCTCCCTGGGTGTGGACACATTCCCTCTGTGTGGATTGGTGTACTAGCTGTTTCCCCAGATATGGCGCCCCATTTCCCAACTGTCTTTGCACACATGGCTTCCTGTGACTGGAATATAGCTCTCTGTTACCTCTGACCTGTAGAAGGCCTAGCTTCCTTCAAAACACAGTATTGGTGCGACAGTCCTCGTTACATAAAGAAATTTATTTGTGCCCTCTCCTTATGAGTGTTTTTACTAAAAGTTACTGAGTATGCACCTTGTGTTTACTTATTTATTCATGTTCTGTGCTTTCATCTTAGTGGGGAACTTCCAGAGGTGGACACCCACTCCTGGATGCAGATCAGCCATTCTTTTGTAGCTTAAGGACTTCTAGACTTGCCTGAAGCACTGGTTGGTGCCCATGGTCACATGGTCAGCCTGTGTCAAAGCCAGGATTTGAACTCAGGTCCTCCTGACTTCAAGTCTGGTACCAAATGCATATGCAGAATTCAATTGTGATCCTTTTCAGGGGCATTGATTTTGGTGTTTGGTTTTTCTCTTCCCCAGGTGACTGGAAAGATGGATGAGAACCAGTTTGTGGCTGTGACCAGCACCAATGCTGCCAAGATTTTCAATCTCTATCCCCGAAAGGGCCGCATTGCTGTGGGCTCTGATGCCGATCTCGTCATCTGGGACCCTGACAGTGTCAAAACCATCTCAGCTAAGACTCACAACATCGTAAGTGCCTTAAACCACACAGCCCCTGCTGGGTTCAATTGTGCTACAGTGGAGTTGCAGGCAGAGGACCCAGGTTCAAACCTCACTTCTGGTGCCAGTGTGGAGGCCAACGTGGCCTCCTAAGGAAGCTACTTACCTATCTGGGCCTCAGTTTCCTCACCAGTATAAAAGGAAGGTGATGGTCTAGGTGGTCTCTGAGCTCCCTTCCAGCTACTGAATAATCATCTTGTGTTTTTCTGAGGGGCTCCAGTTTCAGGGGTAGAGTTAAAAAAGCAGAAGGAAGAGGGGCTAGGCTTATTTTTCTCATAGGAAACTGTGAGGAAGAAAATTCAGGATGAAAAATAGCCCCTCCCTGCTCACTCTTTTCACCATCAGCATTTCGACGCACTTTGGGGTCTTGTCTCCAAGTAGCTTGGAGGCTCTGATGGATGGAGATGCTTCAAGGTAGCCACCAACTCCTCGAGGGTGGCCGACAGACGTCTTTAATGATTGTGTACCCATCCAGCTCTGCTGGATGCAGAGGAGCAAAGTAAGGAAATTGAAATTGAGCTCCTTCTGGGAGGGACATCCCTTCTCTGGGCACACTGGGGGATGAGGGGCAGAAGCGGGCAGGATGATTTATTTCCAAAGTAGATTTGGCTCTCCTGAGACACAGCTTCTTTATCTTAGCCTCTTGGGCTCCTGTGCTTCATGCTACAGCTTGGAAGAGAATTCAGGGCATACCTTCCTTGCATTAGTGCCAGTCTCATTGAGATTTTCTCCTCAATGAAATCAGATTGTAAAGAGCCCCCCAAAAGGGAGACTTGTACAGAAAGTGGATGGCTGGCTAATGCATTTGGTGTTGGAGACAAGTCCTGGATGATTTCTGTTCTTAGGGAATCTCTTGAACCACTTTCCCAGGGTTTCAGGGCATAAGAGGTTCCCTGGGGATTTCTTGAACCTTTTTCCCACCAGCTGTAAAAGGTAACCTGTGTTCATCTTGGAAACTATCTCATCTAACAAATATGTCTTAGTGGACTCCAACCTAAGTGTGAATTAACAGTGTGACTTGGTGGCCACAAAAGACTAATGAGATCTTAGGTTCCATTAAGGGACATAGTGTTGGGATGAGAGGTGATAGTCATATTTGACCTTGTCCTAGGCAGGTCAGATCTGAAATCCCACCTTTTCAGCAAGAAACCCTACCTGATCCCTCTTAATGCTGGTGCTTCCCTCTTCTGGACACATCCCTCTTGAGAGAAGGGATAGTCTTTTGCCTTTCTTTCCTTCTTTCTTTCTTTCTTTCTTTCTTTCTTTCTTTCTTTCTTTCTTTCTTTCTTTCTTTCTTTCTTTCTTTCTTTCTTTCTTTCTTTCTTTTCTTTCCTTCCTTCCTCCCTCCCTCCCTCCCTTCCTTCCTTCCTTCCTTCCTTCCTTCCTTCCTTCCTTCCTTCCTTCCTTCCTTCCTTCCTTCCATCTTTCTTGCCTGCCTTACTTTCTTTTCTTTTCTTTTCTTTTCTTTTCTTTTCTTTTCTTTTCTTTTCTTTTCTTTTCTTTTCTTTTCTTTTCTTTTCTTTTCTTTTCTTTTCTTTTCTTTTCTTTTCTTTCCTTCCTTCCTTCCTTCCTTCCTTCCTTCCTTCCTTCCTTCCTTCCTTCCTTCCTTCCTTCCTTCCTTCCTTCCTTCCTTCCTTCCTTCCTTTCCTCAGTGCCTGGGACATAGCAGGTGCATAATAATTGTTTGCTGATTGACTGACATTGTATTTAGTTTTGACTCATATCATTTGGAAAAACACTGACAAGTTGGAATGTGTCCAGAAGAGGGCGATCAAGATGGAGAGGGTCTGGACTCTGTCTCATATTAGGATCCATTGAGGGAACTGGGATGTTTAGTCTGGAGAATTTAGGGCTCAGGGCAGACATGGTCACTGATTTCCAGCATTTAAAGGGAAGGGGGATGAGATGTCTTGTGTTCTAAGAGGGCAGAACCAGGGTTAATGGGAGAAGCTGCAAAGATGCAACTTGAGGAAAAACTCCTTTGAAGCAGATTCGAGAGGTCTTTTGGTGGAATGGGCTTCCAGGGTGGTGGGGGGCTCCCCTCCTTGGATGTCCTGCAGCCAAGGCTGGATGACATTTTGTCTGGTGTCTAGCACCCCACTGGACACAGAGTAGACTCTTAATAAATACTTGTTGTTTGAGCAATGGCTGTGATGGTCTCTCAGATCCTTTCATTCCATTGGACACTTTGGCAAGAATGAAGCCTTCAGGGATGGGTAGGGCTCTGGTAGGAGAGGAGGGAAAGGTGGGAGAGGAGGGAAAGGAGAGAAGAGGAGAGGGGAGAAAAGAGAGGTGGGGAGGGGAGGAGGGAGAGGGGAGGGGAGAAGAGAGGAGAGAAGAGGATAGGGGAGAGGTGGGGAGGGGAGGAGGGAAAGGGGAGGGGAGAAGAGATGGGGAGAGGAGAGGAAGGGGCAGGTCTTGTAGAATTGGAGAAGAGTGAGGGCAAAGGGTCATGAGGATTGGAACTGGCCCAGAGGAGAGCCCCCACCTGCTTGTCCCCTTCAAGTGACCTTGTGCATTTCACTTCTATCATTTCCCTAGATTCCTCTCACCAAAGACCTGGCCCTGATAAATGGCCTGGAGTTCTTTGGAAGGCTTTTGGAAAATGCACTTAGGAGGCTTCCCTCATCTCCCACCCAACCCCCTTGGTGTTTCCTAGGTTGTGCCTAATGCAATTTAATTTGGAACATTATACTAATGGGTTTTAACAGGCCTGTCTCCTTTAGTTGGAGTTTTCCAGGCATCAGGCCAGATTGGTAATTTTAGGGGAAGCAGCCTGGGGGAGGGGGAAAGGCTTTGGACTGGGAGTCAGGAGACTGGGCTTCCCTGTCCTGGATCTAGCATTTAATGGCTCTGTGATTCTGCCTTGGTGCTTTAATTGCATTAAGCCTCAGTTTACTCATCTGTAAAATAGGGGCAATCACTCTTCCTCATTTCCTTGTGTGAGGAAAACACCAGCAGCCTTAAAGTGCTATTGAAAAACAAGCTTTAGTACGTTTATTTTTAATTTTTATTTATTTATTTATTTTTGGTGAGGCAATTGGGGTCAAGTGACTTGCCCAGGGTCACACAGCTAGTAAGTGTCAAGTGTCTGAGTCCGGATTTGAACTCAGGTCCTCCTGACTCCAGGGTCAGTGCTCTATCCTCTGCACCACCTAGCTGCCCCAAGTTTATTGTTGATGGATTAAAGGACGACCTTTCCATTTTATTTGTTTTAATTGATGCCTTTCATTTTTATTTTATGTGCTTTCTTTATTTTATTTTAGTTTTTCTTTTTCTTTTCTTTCTTTTTTTGCCGGGCAATGAGGGTTAAGTGACTTGCCCAGGGTCACACAGCTATTAAGTGTCACGTGTTTGAGGCTATATTTGAACTCAGGTCCTCCTGAATCCAAGGCCAGTGCTTTATCCACTGCGCCACCTAGCTGCCCCTTTATTTTATTTTAAAATGTTTATTGGTTTCATTTTTTCATCAGTCATTTCTGAATATCTTGCTGCTCCATTTCCTATCCAGGGAACTAGCCTTTTAAACAAAGACAGAAAAAAGGTAGTTAAGCAAAACCAACCAGCCAATAGATTGCAGCTTAAAGGGCCAGCAACATCTCATACTTGTGGGCCCCCCCCCACCCTTTCAACAAAAGGAAGGAGAGAACTTGTGGATGGTCCTGTGGTTGGAGCTGCCATGACTGGCATCTGAATCCCCTGGGTTCTGACCACATCACTGGACTCACTTGGAAGTCTCAGACTTGTCACTTAGCATCTAAAGCTTGGCTTTTCCTTCTTCTTAAATGAGAGAGGTATCATTTGCCCTAGGTGCTGCTCATGATGACATCCATGGATACAAAATCCAGGGAGGTTCCCAGCATGATTGGGAAAGAAACAAGAGTCTCATGGGCTGGCCGGCCGGCCATGGGGAGGTTGGGAGCCGCATCATAGGACAGGAGACTACACGCAAGAGATTTCAGAGCCACTGGATCTTGTGTAGGCCCTGTGCTGGGCACTAGGGTTACAAAGACCCAAAAAAGATCAGTCCTTGCCCTCAGGGAGCTCATATTTAATTCACTCCTAGTATGGAAGCGTCTCTGACTGATGCAGATTTGCAACTTGTCTGTGATTTATCATCTTAGAGAATTGTTAAAGGCAGCCAGGTGGCTCAGTGGATACAATACTGGACCTGGAGTCAGGAAGACCCAAGTTCAAATCTAGTCACAGATATTTACTAGCTGTGTGACCCTGGGCAAGTCACTTAACCTCTGTTTGCCTTAATTTGCTGGAGAAAGAAATGGCAAACTACTCCAATGTCTTTGCCAAGAAAACCCCCTGGATAGTATTGGCAGGCTGTGGTCCTTGGGGTCATGAAGAGTAGGACATGACTGAACAACAACAAAGGGAATTATTGGGTGGGAGGCACATAGCTAGTCAAATTCATCAGCATTTATTCAGCACCTACTATATGCCAGACACTGTGCTAAGTGTAGAAGCTACAAAGAAAGGTAAAAATAGTCCCTGCTTGGGGGCAGCTAGGTGGCGCAGTGGATAAAGCACCAGCCCTGGATTCAGGAGGATCTGAATTCAAATCCAGCCTCAGACACTTATTAGCTGTGTGACCCTGGGCAAGTCACTTAACCCTCATTGCCCTGTAAAAAATAAAAATAAAAATAGTCCCTGCTCAGCAGGAGAATGGAATCCAAGGCAGTGCGGCCATTATTAAGGGCCAGGCTATCAACACTGTCCTCCAGAGTGGGTTCTTCCCTCTTTGAGGTGGTCAGACATTGGAGGGGGTGATGGAGAGGGGCTGCTTGTGGAGGTGAGAGCTGGGCATCTGAGGCCTCTCCACACTCATTCTCTAAGCTAAGAGAGAGGGTCTTTGGAGGAGGCTCCTGGAGGAGGCTGTGGGGGGTGATTTGCACAACTTTGACCTTTGCTGTTTCCCTCTGGTTATTTCCAAGGGGACTGGATTCTGCTCGTGGATTCTTGGATCTTTTGGGAGTTGAAAGGGACCTTAGAGGCTACCTAGTCCAGCTCTTTACAGAGGAGGAAGCTGAGGGCCCATGGAGGGTGTGACTAAGCCAAGGTCTCACAGGTTATAAATGTCACAGGCAGGATTTGAACCCACATTGTAGTCTAGAGTTGGAGGGGATCTCAGAGGCCAACTCGTCCAACCCCTTTCATTTTACCACTAAGGAAACTGAGGCCCAGAGAGGTTAAGTCTGAATACCCGGCAAGCATCAGAGGATTTGGACCCAGACTTTCTGACTCTCTTCACTTGGCTCTTTGTCTCGTGGCCTCAAGGGTCTTGGGTCTTGTGAGGGCCCTGCAGCATCACCCTCCCTGCCCCCCCACATCCGTGCCGTCTTGTTGCTCCTGAGGAGGGCAGGTGTCTGGAGCCTCTTCTGCCCAGGCTCGTGTTGTCTGTCGGGCCGTGCCCAGGTCGCCTTCTCGCCGTCCTGACGTTCCTGGCTCCTTCTGACACTTTCCAGCCTGGGGACCAAGAGAAAACAAAGCCTGCCTGATGTCAGTGGGCGAGGCTGCTTCCAGCATCCTGAGCCATTGTGCGAGGGCAGAGCTAGATTGGTTCCTGGAGCTTCGGCCTTTGTGTCCCTGGGGACTCTGCTGTCAGGAAAACTCCCCACTTGGGGGGGTTGTCCTTTTTCCATGGGTGTGTGTGCACCCCCATGGCATCGCTGACAGGCTCCCTCCAGCTTCAGAATCCCAGCTGGGTTGTCCAGGGAATTCTGGGAGGGAAAGTACCTATTGTTGTGGCTGGACTGACTCCAGGACTCTGAAAAGAACTCTGGGAGCGGAACGTGGTGCAGTAGCCAACTTGTCAGCACGGTGATGATTCCTCCAGAGCCCTCTGTGAAGATGGCTCATTATTGTGGAGATGGGAGGAGCTTGGGTAAAGTGGGTTCTTCCACACATCTGGCCACATGTAGCAGTAGGGCATTACCGGGCACCTGGATTTGAATCTCCCCTTTAGCACCGATTGTCCTTGTAACCACGGGCAACTCAGTCACTTCCTCTCTTGGATCTCCTACCTCCTGATCTTTAAAACGGGACCTGCCTTATGGGATTGTACCAAGGATGTGCCCACTCAGAGACTCACTGATTCAGGGGCTCCATCCAGCGATGCCACCTGTACCAACTCGTCCATACCTTCCCATCCTGTGGGACTCTGAGGATCATGGATATAGGGCCAGAAGAGACTTTAGAAGCCATCAGATGCCATCTCCTAATTTTACAGAAGAGGAAACTTAGGACCAGAGATGTTAAGTGACTTCCCCAGGGTCACAGAGCTAATTAAATGTCAGAGGCAGGATTTGAACGTAGGTCTTTTGGGTTCCAAATCCCACACCCTATCCACTTTGCCATGCTGTCTTCCCACAAGTTTGCCATAGAGAAGCTACCTGACATGAATCAGGCTTTCCTTGTTTTCTTTTGACATCTCAAGGTCATCCTAATAATACTAGTAATTGCTAGCATTTCGATATTGCTTTGTGATTTGCAAAGCTCTGTGTGGATGTTATCTCACTCCATCCCAACAACAACTCTGGGAGGTAGGTGCTGTTAATATACCCATTTAACAGATGAGGAAGTTGAGGCTGAGAGAGTTTAAGTGGCTTGCCTTGGGTCACACCTCTAGTAAAATCTGGAATAGGATTTAGACTTCAGCTCCTCTGGCTCAGGGTCCAGTGCTCTCTCTCTACCTAACCCAGCATCTGGGGGAGCATCCAGGCTCTCCATTGGCCATCCCGCCATCTTGCCATGTGCCCTGCCCGGCTTTTTTTTCAATCATGCACTTCTCTATGTTACCCTTTCCTCTGGTTCTCACGGCTAAGTCCATATTGAGGTGTTGGAACCTGTTTACTCCCATCTTTCCACTGCCCTGCAGGTGAGAGACTGTCCTATGCTCAACTCTCATAGCCACACAGCAATAATGGGAGAGGGTTGGCACTAAAAGGAAGGCCCTTTGTTTTTGGGAGAAGTCTGGGGTCAGGGAAAGGGCTTTACAATTTCCCAAGGGCCACAACTGAGGAGTATTTGTAGGGCCTGCAACATCTTGACAATCTCCCCTATTTTTCTAATCCTTTCCAAAAAAAGATCACAAATATCAACCTGGAAGAGATCCCAGAGGCCATCCAACCCAACCTCCCCATTTTCCAGAGGAGGAAACTGAGGCCCAGGAAGCATAGGTGTCTTGCCCAAGGTCACTTAGGTTATAAGCCTCAGAGAAGGGATTTGAACTCAGGTCTCCTGACTCCAAAGTCAGTGACCTTTGGTACTTGGATGCAGCATCTGGTGGCAAAAAGCCTGAGCATCCTCTGGGTACATTGTGCTACTATTTCAGTTGTTAATAACATTTCTACTTGCTTAAAGCCTGATTTATTTTAGATCGTAGGCTTGTGGGTTAGTACTAATTCCTACGACTGGCTTAGATAATTCATGTGATTGACTAACGGGGTGATAACTTACATGGAGCAGTGGGAAGAATATTAGATTTGGAGGTACAGGACCTGAGTTAGAATCTTAGTTCTGCTACTTTTTTTTTTTTTTGGTGAGGCAATTGGGGTCAAGTGACTTGCCCAGGGTCGCACAGCTATTAAGTGTTAAGTGTCTGAGGCCATATTTGAACTCAGGTACTCCTGACTCCAGGGCTGGTGCTCTATTCACAGTTCTGCTACTTTTATAGTTCCTGGACATTTAGGGCAAGTCAGGTAGGCCTAGGCAAGAACTGAATCAGCCAAGGAGAATCTTGCTGATAAAGCACCTGATGGCTTCAGGGAAACTGGAATGATTTTTCTCCTGATTCTTTCAGAGGCTTTGCTGGGTCAGGGCCATGGTGGCTTCCTAGGGATTCATTACTTGTGGGCTGGCAATGTTAGGAGAAAGAAAGGAGAAAAAGATGACCACAAATAGAATTGAGGGATCTTAGGTGAGGGGATGAAGGCCGAGAGTGATCTAATTAATACCTTTATTTCTTTGTGGGAGATCCCTAATAATAAATGCATTCTTTTTTGTTTGTTTGTTTGTTTTGTTTTGTTTTGATTTTTTGGGGGGTGGGGCAATGGGGGTTAAGTGACTTGCCCAGGGTCACACAGCTAGTAAGTGTCAAGTGTCTGAGGCCGGATTTGAACTCAGGTACTCCTGAATCTGGGGCCGGTGCTTTATCCACTGCGCCACCTAGCTGCCCCCATAATAAATGCATTCTTGCTGTAACCAATAAAATCAAGATGGGTTGGGAGTGAGGGCCAACCCATTCCATCAGTGGGCCACACGTGGACTATCCGCTGAAGTGCTGTCCGTTGCTAATATGGTACAAGGGCTAACTTTACTTTGGGCCCCTAGAGCCACAACAGTGGGAGAGCCAGAGCTGACAATGATTCCTTGGGTGACCTTGGATAAGTCCCTTTCCATTTCTGGGTCTCAGTCTTCTTCCTCATCTATTAAATGAATAGGTTGGGCTGTATGCTTTGAGATCCCTTCAAGCTTTAAATCCTACGATCTGTTGATCACAGGACTAGACAAAACTTGGGTTCTCTTCCTCATCCTTTACTTTACTCATTTAGGGATGATGGCCCGTTGGAGAACCCTCTTGTCTTTCACTTACCCATTATACAATTATTAGTAGGCAGCTTTCATTATTTATTTTTCATGGTAAAGTGGAGAGGTAAGGGCTTAGCTCATGATGGCAAGAGCAGGAAGGAAACAGGCTGCCTATTGATATAGGGGCCGGGATCTGAACTTTTGTGGCAGAGGCAGGGGAGGGCACCGAGGCCTGGTGGCCGACAGCTCAGTATGAGCCAGTCAGGCAATAGGGTAGCCAGAAAGCTAACCAGTGGGATCCAAGGCTGCATTGAGAGATTCACAGTACCCAGGAGTCATTGTTGGTCTGGCCTCTGCCCTGCTCAGGCAATAGCTAGAGTCCCGTGCCAGTTCTGGTGGGCACTCCAGTTTTTAGAAGGGACTTTGATAATCTGGAGAGTGGTGGTAAAAGTGAGGCCTTGAGTCCAGGCCATATGAGGAAAGCGGGGGTTTTTAGCCTGGGGAAGAGAAGACTCTTGTTTCAGCATCACCTTAATTTCCCCAGATGAGCCTAAAACTTTTCAAGACCTGTGTGTGTGCCCCCAGGATCCCTATCACTTGACGAAAAGGTAAAATGAAGGTTCTCAGGCCCAGAGTGATACAACAAGCTGCTCACATCCCGTGTTGCTCTACTCCCTCCCACAGATAAATCTAAACAATCTCGTCTCCGGATACTATCTTTCCAGCTGCCGACATCCCCGCCCTTATCAGCCCACAGCCCTGGATGTCAAGCGGCAACATCTGAGAGAGAGAGAGAGAAGAGCCTTTCTTGTTTCTTTCATTTCTTCTTGGCCACAGTGTAACATCTTCCAGGCTTGTGGCCTTTGGGGCTTGTGCTAATTTGCATGGTTGCAGTAATCTTACTGGAATGTTTAGTTTTCCAGGTTCAACTGAAACCCCAGCTGGTTTGCAAAATTGGAGTTGCCTGTCTAATGCTGTCTGCATTCTTGGCGGGATCCTGGGAGCAGGGCCATTCATTTCAGTTCAGCAAACATTTATGGAACCCCTGTTAGCAGCTGGCCTGGGCACTGCTCTAGGTGGGGGAGACAAAGAGTTAGACAGCCCTTGCCCTCAGGGCGATTGCCTTCCACTGGAGGAGGGGGAGGGCTTGGCATTTTGCAAATGTTAGTAGTTGAGTAAATTCAAGATAATTTGAGGAGAGAGAAAATAACTAATAACGAAGGGGATCAGGTAAGACCACCTGGAATAGATGGTGCCGGTCAGTCAGTAAGCATTTATTAAGCACCTACTTAGAACAGTGCACTGGGAATTCAGAGAAAGGTAGGTAACATTTCCTGCTCTCTGGGGACAATGGGGGAGATAACATACAAACAGCTGTGTACAAACAAGATATATACAGGAGATAATCAACCAAGCAAAGACACTAAAATTAAAGGGGATCAGGAAAGGGAGGAGAATAAGCTTTTATATAGCACCTCCTATATGCAAATCACTGTGCCAAGCACTATCTCTCATAATAAATATTATCTCTTTTGATCCTCACAACAACCCTGGGAGGTAGGTGCTATTATTATCCCCATTTTATAGTTGAGGAAACTGAGGCAAACGGAGGTTAACTTGCCCCAGGATCACACAGCTAGTAAGTCTCTGAGGCTGAATTTGAGCCCAGGTCTTGCCAACTCCAGGCCCAGTGCTCTATCTACTATCCCACCAGCACAGAGCTTTAAGGAAAATTAAAGATTATAAGATACAGAGGTGAGAAGGGAGTGTTTTCCACAAATGGAGGGGTGGCCTGTGCAAATACATGGAGGTGGTAGATGGAGAGTGGGGCAGCTAGGTCAGAACATGTGGCTAGGCCAAAAGGTGGGTGATGGGGGCTAATCATTGTTTTTTTGTTTGTTTTTGGTTTTTTTTGCGGGGCAATGGGGGTTAAGTGACTTGCCCAGGGTCACACAGCTAGTATGTGTCAAGTGTCTGAGGCCGGATTTGAACTCAGGTACTCCTGAATCCAGGGCCGGTGCTTTATCCACTTCGCCACCTAGCTGCCCCGGGGCTAATCATTGTTGCAAAGCTCTGGGTGGGGTAGTATTGGTGTCTACCATGGGGACACTTCAGCACCCCAGAAAACTGCCCCCGCACCCCCTGCAACACACACAAACACGGAGCCGGGAGTGTTTCCCAAGAACTTGCCCAGATGTGGCCCTGTGTGCCCAGGGTAAGCTCAAAGCCACAGGGCCATCCTGTGTTTTTCTTGGCACTCACCAACCTGAGACATTTGAGCTAGACGTTTCTTTCAGGCCGCCACAATCCTTTCATTTGGGGCTTTGCTTTTCTTTGGGCTTAACCACTGCTCTTAACGAACGCATGGGAAGCCAGGCTAGGCTGGAGCAAAAACTTTGGGGGCTCCTGAGCTTTCCCCGAAACCCCCACCTCTCTTCCTGACTTGTCCATTTCCATCACGAGCTCCACCATCTTGGTGTCACCCAGGTTTGCCCCCTTGGTGTCCTTCCTGGACTCCCTCTCCCTCCTCACCGCACATACCCAATGAGTCACTGAGTCTTGTAGATTGAATCTGTCTCCTCTCCACTCCCGACAGCTCTATTCCAGGCCCTCATCACCACTCACCTGGACTCCAACAATAATCACCTCCTAAGTTACCTCTTAGCTTCCAGGCTCTGCCCCTCTGAGCGATCCTCCAAAAAGCTGCTAACATGGAATCTCCAAAGCTCAGGTCCTACTCTCCTCTACCCCCAAGCTCGGGAGGGAGGGACTGTCACCTCACCTTTCCAGGTTCAGCCAGCAGCTCCTCCCTCCCCCCTCCCCCCGAATTTCTCTGTAATGAATTTACTTTTTAAATTTTATTTTTCATTTAACAAGGACTTATTTTCTCTCCCTCCACTCCCCCTCCTCCATTTAAAAGAAAAAAAAGAGAAAACAGAGGCCTTGTAAAAAACATGCAGAGTTAAGCAAATCGAATTCCCACATTGGCCATGCCCCCAAATGGCTTGAATTTGTATGAACTTATGCATGGTAAGCACTGTGAGGGTAGGGGCTATCTCTTATATTTCCTAGCACCCAGCACAGTGCCTGGTTTGTATCATTAGGTGCTTAATAAATGTTTGTTGAATGAATGAATGGGGGCGTTCTGCTCACTAAAACATGAAGCAAAGGATATAAGTTCTAAGGCCACATAGTGTGGTGGATGGAAAGAACAACCCTGGCAAACAGTTGTTTTAGCACCTACGGTATGCAGAACATTGGGTTAGGTGCTGAAGGAGTTGTACGACCTAAAAACATATTGGAACCTGAGTTCGAATCTATCACTTTGCCCCCTTAGACCTTCCTTCTCTCCTGTCTTAAAGGAAATATTTGGACTGAATGATTCAAGACCCATTTAGCTATAACTGTGATCCTGTAGGACAGAAATTTTCTCAGATTTACAGCTGAGGAAACTGAGGCACCAGAGATCTAGTGACTTGTCCACACACAGTTATGTAGTAGGACCAAGATCTCCTGTATTCTCTTCATTTATTCATTGGACTTCTGAATGATGAAGCACCTGGAGGGCAGAGTGTGATGTCCTATTACCTTCCTATCCCTCTGAAAGCCTGTTAGTTCTTTTCTAATTCTGTTGTTAAGCTGTGTGTGCTCTCCTCCCCCAGTCTCTCGAGTACAACATCTTCGAGGGCATGGAATGCCGAGGCTCACCGCTGGTGGTGATCAGCCAGGGGAAGATCGTCCTTGAGGATGGCACCCTCCACGTGACTGAAGGATCCGGCCGCTACATCCCCCGCAAACCTTTCCCTGATTTCGTTTACAAGCGCATCAAGGCCCGGAGCCGGGTGAGTAGCTGGAGCTGGGCGAAGGGAATCTCTGATTGACATACTCGAGTCCAGAGTGATGCTTGTCTTTACCCATCAGATCTGGGCAAAAGGGTCGTCCCAAGCCCACCTACCATGTTCATCATTTGGCTTGTTTGATGCAACAAGGGTGGCGTCAGTGTTTGCAATGAGATCTAAGGACTTCCTAGAGAAAGGAGGCAAAGACTTCAGGAGGCTGCAGGGAAGCCCTGGGTCCTTGTATGTGTTTAAGGGAATAACCCTGGTGACATCCAGATGAGCAGGAGGGACGTGTCCTGAGTGGTCACATCTATCCTTAGCTCTGGAGCCAGGACTGATGCCTCCAAAGACGAATTGGGAAGGGGAAAGCAAGGATCCAACCAGGAATGAGAGGCAGCGTGGAATTTCTTTGTCCTCCCTGCCCCCCACCAATCTTAATAGTATTTTATTACTCCCAATTACATGTAAAGATAGTTTTTAACATTTATTTTCATAAGATTTTTAGTTTCAAATTTTTCTCTCCTTCCCTTCCCTCCCCCCCACACAAGACAGAAAGCAATCTGATATAGGTTATATATGTACCCAAGGTCACTCAGAGCTTCCCAAAGGTGGCACTGGAGGGGACCTCTGAGATGATAGTCCAGGGCTTATGTTCTGGGACTCTGGGAGCATCTAGTCCTGGGGTTCTGAACCAGGAAGTCTGTGAACTCAGATGGAAAATCAGGCACATCTGTTTTCACAAGTGAAATTTAGCATTTCCTTCAATTATTTAAAAATGTTCTTCTGAGAAGAAAGGGATCTATCTCTAGGCTATGCCAGACTGTCAGATGGGTCTGGGACACAAATGGTCAAGATTCCCTGGTCCATTTCCTTCATTTTATGGAAGAGGAAACTGAGGTTCAGGGAAGTTCCCAGCAGATAGGAAGGGTCAGAGGTGGGATTTGAACCCAGGTCCTCTTGACTCCATAGCTGTGCTCTTTGAACCATATCACACTGCCTCCCTTAGTCTCCCTACATGGCTGACCCATTTCCTTTCTCAAGTCCCAGGTGGGCTTGATGGCACTGATCCTATGTCTGGTGGCCTCCATTACCCAACAAGACCCCAGGGAAGGTAGCTGCTCAGCACCTGGGGCAGAGCCTCCTTCTGAAGCCCCAAAGGTGACTCGCACCTCACAAGAAATCTTAAAGGGCTTAATCTCCTTTTAATACTTAACAATCATTTTATCCACACCCCAAGCTTTCTGAGTCAGTTGTGTAAGACTGGGGTGAGGAACATGGTGGTGAAAGCCTGCCACCTGCTGGCTGATCTTGTACCTGCTCTTGTTTCTTCAATGCCCTTTCTTTAGACTATCCCGGGCTTGTTGTCAGCTCTGCCGATAAGACGTGGCTTTTCATCCTCATCGAAAGAGGTGCCCTCACAGGAGAGGGCCTAGATAACTGAGCTCTGGCTCCTTTTCTCGGAAGACCCTCTGTCTTCAGCTCCCAGCTAACTGGCTCTTGTGTTTTCAGTTGGCAGAGCTGAGGGGTGTTCCCCGGGGACTCTATGATGGGCCGGTGTGTGAAGTGTCCGTGACACCCAAGACAGTGACTCCGGCCTCCTCTGCCAAGACTTCTCCTGCCAAACAGCAGGCCCCGCCTGTCCGGAACCTGCACCAATCTGGATTCAGCTTGTCTGGTACATACTTACAAATGAATTCTCCCCAAATTAGAACCTTTATTTGTGACTCAAGGTCTTGGTAACTTGGATTCACCTTTCAGAAGAATCGTGGACTAGAGTGGGTTTGAGTGGTCAATCAACAAGCATTTATTAAGTATTTGCTATGTGTTGCTTTTGAAAAGGGGGGAGGGCTTAGCAGATTTATTACATTTATCCATCCATCCTTCCATCTATCCATCCTTCTATTGTTTCATCCATCCATCTGCCCACCCATCCATCCACCCATCCATCCATCCACCCACCCACCCACCCACCCATCCATCCATCCATCCATCCATCCATCCATCCATCCATCCATCCATCCATCCATCCATCCATCCATCCATCCATCCATCCATCCATCCATCCATCCATCATTCATTCAAAATCATTTGCTAAGTATTTTCTATTCTCAGGGCATTGTGGCAGATTCCGAGAGAGATCCAAAGTTTACATAAAATGGGGCCTCTGACATCACGGATCTTACAGTATGGGAGAGGAATGCCACATAAACTCAGGAAATCCCTGAACTTCTGTTAATCCCAGCCAAGCCAGTACCAGCTGTGTGACCATGGCTGAGTCACTTAGCTTTCAAGAGCCTCAATTTGCTCACTTGTAGAATGGGTATAAAAACACCTTCAGTTCCTCCCTCATAGAGCTGTTCTGATGAAAAGTACTTTGCCAACATTAATGTGCTGCAAAATGTGGCATAGTTATCATTGTTTCTATAATATTCTTGATAGGCATATAACAGAATTTCAGAGCCAGGAGGGGCCTCAGGGCCCTGCTTGGTCCAAACTACAGCCCTCAAATAATCCTCATTAAACATGTTAGATTAGTGGTGAACCCGCTTTTCTATGGGGCAGGGGCACCAATTCTCAAAGCACTTTAGGATAACTGGTTACTAAGAAATTTTCCCAAACATGAAACAAATAGCAAATAAATGCTATAGATCCTCATTTAAAACATTAAACAAAAGGATCTCAAATAGCAAATACGACCGATGGCACCTGTCACTTTCCACTACATGGAAGGCCAGGCCCTAGCACAATCTGAGGGGCTTAATAAATGCACGTTGATTGATTGTTGGTTGAAGCTGTAGGACTGTAGGGAAGATACAGATTTATATTTGGAAAATGGAAGAAAAGGAAACCTGGGTATGTGTTTTTCTTCTTTTGTATTACTTTTTTCTTTGAATTTTTGGAAAAGATTACTTTTATTTTTAGTTTTGAATTCTCTCCCTCCCCTCTTCCCTTCTACAGTGATTGAGCAAGCCAGAAAAATAAAACCTGTTACATATGTTTGTGATTTCTTTATAATGATAGTGAGTACAGCTCTCATTCCTGAAGGCAGTTAAGGCTTTTATCAGGGCAACCCTGAGAGGCAGGTATTGCCTTTCAAGGATTATTATTACCTCCATTTTTCGATGAAGTGACTGAGGCTCTAAGGACCTCAGTCTGAATCCTAGTCTATCCTGCCTCCAAAGGAAGGCCACTTTTCCTTGGATTGAGCTGGGCTGCCCCTCTAGGACCCAAGACAAGCCAGAATAAGTTAGTACCGATGAGTCACCAAAGAGAAAGTGTACATGGAATTATGGTTGGGACGTGCTTCCCCCTCCCCTTTCACCTCTCACAAGCCTTGGTTTCCTTCAAGGCTTAGTTCAAGCGAAACCTTCATGAAGCCTTTCCTGAGCCCCACTGTTATTTTTGCTCTCCTTCCATAACTACCTTGTATCTGACTACTTTGTATACATTTGTATTTACTCATTTTATATTTGTGCTGCATATACTTTATATGTTTGTGTTGTCTCCACTCCCCCCCTTAAGAACATGGGCTCCGGGGGCAGCTAGATGGCACAGTGGTTAAAGCACTGGCCCTGGATTCAGGAGTACCTGAGTTCAAATTCGGCCTCAGACACTTGACACTTACTAGCTGTGTGACCCTGGGCAAGTCACTTAACCCCCATTGCCTATAAAAAAAAAAAAAAAAGAACATGGGCTCCTTGAGAGGAAGAATTATTTTATTCCTTATACCTCTATTCCCTGTGCCCAAAATATTCCTGGCACATAGTAGGTACTTAATTCTCGACTGACTGTTTAAATCGTAGACATTAAATATCAGAACTGGGAAGGACCTCAGGGTTTATGTGGTACAACCTTTGCATTTTACAGATAGGAAGCCCGAGGCCTGATCTGGGAAGTGATCTGTCAAGGTCACTCAGGTAGTAGGGAGAAGAGATAGGAAGCTATTGTGACATGTTTTTTTTAACCTGGTCTCCCTCCCCTCCTGTCTTTTCTCCTCTCTCCAGGTGCCCAGATTGATGACAACATCCCTCGCCGTACCACCCAGCGCATTGTGGCTCCCCCAGGTGGCCGTGCCAACATCACCAGCTTGGGCTAGAGCCCCCCAGTCATTGAGCAGCAGTAGCAGACTGGGAAAGGGGGGGGTGAGGGGTGGGGCACCTGAGGACATTGGGTTTTGTTTATTATTATTATTATTATTATTTTTTAGAGCCTGTGATAGTTACTGTGGGGCAGCCAGTCCATGGGGCTTACTTCTGGGTCCCACACTCAGTCCTCCTTACCCTGATGTTATTGATTTTGCTCACCCATGTTTATCCACTTCTGATAGCATTACATACATGTTCACACACCGACCCCAGAGACAGAATGTGACCTGACACCTCAAGGGTGCAAAATAAAAAGTATGAAAATATCCCCCACACAGATAGGGTGATTTTCATCCAGGATCCCTGTCATTCTCACAAACATCTTTCTTTTCCTAAGGGAAGGATGAAGTGAATTCCCTGAGAGCTGCCTTTTTTTTCTCCCTGAGAAGGAGAAGGGGTTGGGGAAAGTGGTTTAGAAATATGATGATGGCTGATCGGATCAACTATTAACTCAAAAGTGTTGAATTGTACACGAGTTGAGCCAAGTGTTTAACAGCTGGGCTAATTGAGGTGGTAGACCAGCAGTTCCCCACCAAGGTGTCTCCAGACCATGTCTGTTGGCATTCCATTCATTTTAGTCTGGGTCAGCTATTGACATGAGACATCATTTCTCTTTGTCCTGGATTTGGCTACAACATGTATACTTTGAGGTTCCCCTCTCTCCTCTCTTTTTAAAGCTCTCTGGCGTTTTGTTTTGTTTTGTTTTGTTTTACAGAACGTTTGAAGTTGCCTCTCACTGGCTTTTGAGAGACAGCATGGCACAGTGGGAATAGCACTGGATCTCCTGGCAGAGGACCTGGGTTCAGATCCCACCTCTGTCCATTATTACCTATTTGACCTTGGGCAAGTCACTTAACTTATTTGCCCCTCAGTTTCTTTGCATAAGGTAAAGGTGTTGGATTAGACAGATGCTGAGGCTTTTCCCTGGCACTCAGTAGATGAGATGATGGATATTTGTTTAAACAAGGTTTTTCTCCCTGTCCCTGCTGCCTCTCCTTATCACTAGCCCTGTCACTTTTCCATTGTTGCCATAGGAACCTGGCCCCGGGAAACAAGGTGCTACCCCATCCTTCAGAATGCCGAGTTGAACCATATTATGCAAAATGCCACCAAACCACCCATGTGCTATTGGACTCACTCTTTTCCAGTAGCAGGAATGGGTTGGACCGAGCTGTCCATACTCTCTGGTGCCCCTTTGGTGAGAGGCTGAGGGGGAGATGCCACCTGAGCAAAGCTAACTGCCTACCAAGGGCGTCGAACTGATGTCCAAGGTCTCATTAACACCATATGCTAATTGACTGGGCAAGCCTCCAGAATAGAACAGATAGATGATCTAGAGGCTGGTTTGATAGCACCCTCTAAGACCCATTTAATTTGACCTGGAGGTATCTTTTGGGGAGTTCAGGACCCACTGAAGCTTAACTCACTGGGAATGGACCCCAGTAGGACATCCTGATGCCCAGTCAAACAAATTTACCTCATGGAAGCCAACTTGGTGGAAAAACAAAGCATAATAGAGGCCTTAGAAATACACACACACACACACACACACACACACACACACACACACACACAGAAAATACCTAGGGAATTTTGACACTGGGAAGTCTTTCAATCGGCAAAATGGAGGAGCCATGCCTTTTTTTCCCCTTTTTTTAAACAAAGGGCGCTTCATCGCGCATTGACATTTGCAAACGTAACACAACATTGGTGGGAAACGTCTGGCAAACTTACTTTCTATGGGCCAATTTTGAGCCTATGGGTCACCTCACCTTAGTACTGCCTAGCATCTTGGTATCTTGGAATAGTTTCCATTAGCTGAGTCCCCTTCCCTCTCCTCAGTTCCTTATGTTACCTTGGTATGTGTGGCATTTATTTCTGTATGTGTTGACAGGTTCTCTTAAAGGTATATCTATAAGTTCTTTAAAAAAAAAACACAATAAAGGGGCAGCTAGGTGGTGCAGTGCATAAAGCAACATCCCTGGATTCAGGAGGACCTGAGTTCAAATCCAGCCTCAGACACTTGACACTTACTAGCTGTTTGACCCTGGGCAAGTCACTTAATCCTCATTGCCCTGCCCCCCCCAAAAAAAAAAACACCAATAAAAACATCTGCTTCAATAAAGTATAAGCAGTAAATCCTTTGTAGCCAGTCCACTCATCTGTTCAGACATTGACTTGGGGTTGTTTTTATTGTTTATTTTTTCAGTTTTTTTAAAGTTAAAAAGCACTTTAAAAAAGTAATTGGTTAACTTAAAATATTTTATAGTTCCCCCTCACCCCCTGTTTTTCCTTTATCACCTGCACTTGAAAGAAATTGGAACAAGGTGGAAAAGCCCCCCAAAGTCTTGTTTCTACTCTCAGCCATGTTGGCAGCCTCTCTCAGCATTCACTTGAATCTTCCCTTTTCTTCTCTACTCATGACAGTTTCAGTTCTTTTGGTTGTTCTAAAAGACAAAAACAAAAAAAAAAACCCAACCCACAAACAAACAAACAAGAAAATTAAAAACAACAACAATAACAACACAACAAACCCTAACAATGTTTGCAGGCTTTGTAAGCATGTTTCCCTGTCGGCTCGCTTTTTGTGTCTGTTTAATGAATGTCCTATGTAAATGCTAAGAGAAATTGACAATGATTTGGAACGGACTAACTGCAGTGACTTGATGCTCTAAGATTGTAGGACTTTGGACTAGCTGGATTTTAACCCTTGGATTTGTGATTGTGAACCATGAGTGAAGGAGCTGTAAGTGCTAAAGCTGATCATGTGTGTAGACAAACAGTGCTTTTTTTTTTTCCTGTTTTTTTTTTTTTACCACTGTCTTAATGGCAAAATAATTATGGTAAAAAAGTCGTGTTTATTATTCCTTAAGAACTCTGTGTAATATTACCATGGAAACACCTAATAAAGACAAATGTTGTTGTTTCAGGGGTGTGTGTCTGTGTCGAGATGTTCTGAGGAGGTGTGTGTGTGGGGTGCCCTCTCCACAGTTTTAGAGCTGTGGCAATTGTTGAAGCACCTACTGGGTGCTGGAGAGGCAGTGTGGGTATGAGAGCCAGGTCCTCCTGGCTTCAGGTCCTGTCTCTGACACAAACTGGGCAAATTATTTAACTTTCATTACTTATGTTCTAAGACTAAAAGTTTCAGAGGTGTTGACTTGCATCAGTCTCTTCTTTTGGGAGGTCCCTATAGCAATGGAATCCCAGATCTAACACCTGTTTCTGTAGAGGCAGGAATACAATGTTTTTTTTTTTATAAAAAAAGTATTTTATTATTTTCCAGTTACATATAAGGATAGTTTTCAACATTTGTTTTCATAGGATTTTTAGTTCCAATTTTTTCTCCCACCCTCCCTTCTCTCCCTCCTCCCCAAGATGGAAAACAGTCTGATGTAGATTATATAGGTACAATCACATTAAACATATTTCTGCATTGGTCATCTTGTGAAAGAAGAATCAGAGCACAAGGGAAAAACCTCAAAAAAGAAGAAAAAAACAGTCCAAAAGTAGAAACAGTATGGTTCAATCTGCATTCATAATCCACAGATGTTGAGAACATTTTCTATCATGAGTTCTTTGAAACCATTTTGGATCATTGCACTTCTGAGAAGAGCCAAGTCTATCACCATTGTTTATCACACAATGTTGCTGTTACTGTGTACAATGTTCTTCTGGTTTTGTTCCCCTCAGTCAGCATCAGTTCATATAAGTCCTTCCAGGTTTCTCTGAACTCCTCCTGCTCATCATTTCTTACAGTACAATAGAGGAATACAATGATCTAAATGGAATGGTCCAAACCCTGACAGCTAGCAAACACTCAGAGGAGACTTCTCCACCCGTTCTCATCCCAAAGGGTCCACTCTAGCTTTGGGCCTCCTCCCTTGTGATGGAATTGACGTGTCAGGTTGAGGCAACTTCCAGGTTTTTCTGAGGGCATACAGGAATGCCACCTAAAGTAAACCAAAGGATAGAGCAGTCCAAGGAGGAGTGACCTATCAAGTCAGCTAACGGCAGTGAGTGGGACTTGTACTACCTCCCTAAATGTAGTGGTTTGGAACAGAGCCCTAGACAGGTCAAGAATGATGGGACAATGACTCCTCTAGACTCTCCCTTCTCCTAATCTAGTCTTGGCTTAGCCACTATTTTTTTTTTTTTTAGTGAGGCAATTGGGGTTAAGTGACTTACCCAGGGTCATACAGCTAGTAAGTGTTAAGTGTCTGAGGCCAGATTTGAACTCAGGTCCTCCTGAATCCAGGGCCAGTGCTCTATCCACTGCACCACCTAGCTGCCCCGGCTTAGCCACTATTAACCATAAGATGACCATGGATCTAGACCTAGTTGGGAGTTCAGAAGTGATCTAGTCCAGCTCTTTCATTTTATAGATGAGGAAACTGAGGCACAGGAAAATTAAATGACTTGAGAGATAGGATTCATGGGTCTTTTTGTATTTATGTGCATGTATGCGTATGTATCTACATATCTTTACAGAAAGGTAGATAATAATACATCTATATAAATATAGACACATGTACCCCCACAATTATGTTAAATTTACATACATGTAAAACAATACATGTAATATATGTATATGTTATATAAACAAAGGTAGGTGTATCTATATGTACAATATATACACATATATGTATACACATACAAATACATGAGAAATCTCGGTGGTGCAGTGGATAGAGTTCTGGGCCTGGAGTCAGGAAGACTCATCTTCCTGAGTTCAAATCCAACCTCAGACTTTTACTAGCTGGGTGATGCTGTGCAAGTCACAACCCTATTTGCCTCAATTTCCTCATCTGGAAAATGAGCTGGAGAAGTAAATGGGGAACCACTGCCATATCTTGGCCAAGAAAGCCCCAACTGGGTCATGAAAAGTCAGACACAACTGAAGAATGACTGAACAACAACAACAAATACATATATACATATGGTATTCAACCGGGGTCATGAAAAGTTAGACAAGACTGAAACATGACTGTACAACAACAAATACAAACGCATATAGTATTCCTAAAGTCTTAGTGTGATTTTAGTTATTAAAGCTTGACTGGATGTCATATTTTAATAAGATGACCAGATTGGGAAGAGCCTGGATATCATATTTTATGAAAATTGGTTGAAGGAATTAAGGATGTTTAACTTGAAGGAAGGAAGACAGTGGGCAGCGTTATAGGCATTTTCAAATATTCCTCAGTATTTGAGAGTTGGCAGGGCCCTAAGTGGCCTAGTCTAACACATACTCCAAGGGAATCTCCATTCTAATACACCCAATAGGTCGTCATTCAGCCTCTCCTTAAAGGTGTAAAAGGAATGAAAACCCACCTTCTTTCACAGAAACCCACTCGGCTTTTGACCAGCTGGAACTCAATAACTTCCCATGGCTCCCTGTTATCTCTCAGATCCAATTTAAAGGGTCTGGCATTTAAATCCCTCCACAACACATCCCCTTCCTGCTTTTCCTGCCTTTGTACACATCTTGTCCTCCATGGACTTTATGATACATTGGCCTCCTTGGTCTTTCTCCCACATCTTAGGATGTTTGATGCCTTTTCAATGGTTGTCCCCCATTCTTGGAATGACCTCCTTCCTCACATCTACCTCCTGGCTCTCTTGGCTTTCCTTAAGACTCTTGTACTGTCTACAAGAGGCCTATCCCAGGCTTGTCCTCTCTCTCTGTCTCTTCCCCTGCCTCGCCCCCAGCCAGGACCTTTCCTCTGAGATTACCTCCCGTTGTAAATGGGCATAGTTGTACACAGCACGGTTGTACATTGTAATGGCCACTAGGTGCCCAAGTGGTCAGAACACTGGCCCTGGAATTAGGAAGACCCCAGTTCAAATCCGGTAACTCCTACTTGTGTGATAATGGGCAAGTTGCTTAACCTCTGCCTCAATCAATCAGTAATCAATTAACAAACATTTATTAAGTACCTGCTATGAACCAGGCACTGTGTTAAGTGCTGGAGTTAGAAAAAGAGGCAAGAGGTAGTCCCTGTCCTCAAGGAGCCTATACTCTGTTTCCTTACCTGTAAGACAGGGAGAGGCATGGCGCCTGCCTTTCAGGGTTGCTGGCAAGATCAGATGAAGTAATACTGGTAAAGCATGTGCAGACCTCAAAGCACTGGAGACACACTAGCTCTTGTTTTTAGTGCTTCTTATTAGTAATAATAGTGATTTTCATTAGGATGTGAGATCCTTGAGGGTGAGGACTATGTCTTTGAGTTTCTTTGTAGCCCAGCCAGCACTTAGCCCAGTTCTTGGCACAAAGTAAGTGAGTGATTAATAAATGATTGTGGACTGACTTTCCTGGGTAGCTCTCTGGGACTCTCAGTGGTAAAGCAGGTGCCTGGGTAACCTGCATGGGGAGCCACTTTCCTCATCTGAGGGTCTCCTCTGCCAATGAGACCATAGCTCCATTGTCCATCCTTTCTGACCACAATGATAACAACTACCATATCTACATTTGGGTTTTTCTCTTTTTTGGGAGGTTCATCTCTTGTTGGTTCCCTGTCACATTTCCCACAACAGCTGCTCCAAACCTTCTCCTCTAGCCCCAAATTCTCCTTTTCCCTCCATTCTCCCTGCAAAAACATGGTGCACCGCTTTCTTTCTGGAGATTAAGGCCATCAACATGTCTCCAAATCTCTCTTCCCTTCTCATCTCAGGCAGGACTTCTTCTTCTTCTTCTTCTTCTTCTTCTTCTTCTTCTTCTTCTTCTTCTTCTTGGCAATGAGGGTTAATTGACTTGCCCTGGGTCACACAACTAGTAAGTTTCAAGGTTCTGAGGCCGGATTTGAACTCAGGTCCTCCTGAATCCAGGGCTGGTGCTTTATCCACTGTGCCACCTAGCTGCCCCAGGCAGGACTTATTAAACTTTTTCCACTCTTGACCTCTTTTCACCAGAGAAAATTTTACATGACCCCAGGTATATAGGCATATAAAATAGGTATACCTAACCTTTGACTGTTGCCAAATTTTTCACCATCCCTACATTCAGTTATGCAACCCCGTATGGGGTTGCGACCTACAGTTTAAGAAGCTAGGATCTATGGGATTGTAGTAGCCTCGCCACTTTGCCAATCTAATCCTTATTTCACCTGTGTGCCTTGATCTCATTCTGCTGGCATAGTTATAGAGAACAATGGACTTTGAGTCAGGTTAGATCTGAGTTTTAATCCTGACTCAGACACTATATGACCCTGGGCAAGTCACTTAATCTCAGTTTCCTCATCAGTAAAACAGCATTAATAATAGGATTGTTTAGAGAATCAAAAGAGATAATAAAGTGATCTGCAAACCTTAGAGTTAATATAAATATTAACTGTTATTACTGTCATCACCATCTTTTCTGGTCTCTTTTAAGGAACTTGCTTCTTTATGCCCTCTCCCCTACCCCCTTTCTGTCATCTTTAATCTCTCTTGTTGTACTGAGTTTTTCCCCTCTGCTCATGCTATCTATCAATAGCAACAACAATACCTTCCCAAGATCCTACTCCTCTCTACCTCCAGTCTATGGTCCTAACTTAGCCCTTATAGACCCTGGGAATCTTCTAACTCCTACATCTAATAACTAATTAGGTCCCTCAGAGCAAGGCTGGCTATATCTCTCTGCCAGGGTTCTGGGGGTACCCCTGAAGGACTGAATAAGTATTTCTGATCCAATTTTATTGGTGAGGAAATTGAGACACAGGGAGATGAAATTATTTGCTTGTGGTCATAGTTGTTCAGTTATTTTAGTTGTGTCTCTGACTCTTCATGATCCCATTTGGGTTTTCTTGGCAGAGATACTGAAGTGGTTTGCCATTTCTTGCTCGAGCTCATTTTACAGATGAGGAAATTGAGACAAAAAGGTTGCTACTTGCCAGGGTCACACAGCTAGTAAGTGTCTGAGACCAGAATTGAATTCAGATCTTCTTGACTCCAGGCCCAGGGATCTATCTACTGTACCACCTAGCTGCTCCTGTTCATTGTTGTTGCTCAACCACTTCTGTCGTGTCTGACTTAAATCAAGTGGTAGTTAGAATTTGGATGCAGATTTTCCGAACAACCAGGTTGGACCTCTATTCACAATGACATGCTGCTGCCTCTGTTGTAAGTATAAGGGATGGTAATATTAGTTTAACCTCCTTACTTACCCCAAATTTAGAATGAAAATGGGGGAGAAATAAGAGTTGTTATATTCCGGGGGCAGCTAGGTGGCACAGTAGATAAAGCACCAGCCTTGGATTCAGGAGGACCTGAGTTCAAGTCTGGCCTCAGACACTTGACACTTACTAGCTGTGTGACCCTAGACAAGTCACTTAACCCTAATTGTTCTGAAAAAAAAGAAAAAGAAAAAAAGTTGTCATACTCTTGAGTAGATTAATAATTAGACTGATTACTATAAGGAAAATGAGTCTATAAGGACTTACAATGGAAGAGCTCATAGGACTTGGTTTGCTCTCTTTGGATCCTTCTCCATAACCAGCCTTTCCTTTTTGGTCCCATTACCCTTGAATCCTCTTCTCCATCCAGAATGACCTAGTCACTGCCCTTACCCAGCTCCTATTCTCCTTTTGTCCCTTTCAGCTCCCTCTATGAGCACCAGTTATCTATAAGCTGTGTTCAAATCCTGATTTTGCTCCTTACTATGACTTTCATCAAGTCACTTCCCTTATGTGCCTCCATTTCTCACATCTAAAATGAGAGAGTTGGAATAGATGACGTTTAAGATTCTTTCCAGTTGTCTGTGCTACAGTGGAAATGCTGGATTTGTGTTAGGGGAACTGGAGATCAAATCCTGCCTCTCATACTTCTGATCTGTGTGATCTTGGGAAAGTCACATAACCTATCTAGGACTTGGTTTCTCCATCTGTAAAATTGGGGGTGGGTGGGTGGGTGCAATAAGGTACCTTCCATGTCGAAATCTTTGTAGAGTTTTGGAGGGAACTTCAGAAACCACCTAGTCCCAACTCTTTCATTGTACAAATAAGGAAACTAAGGCCCCGGTGTACTAAGTCTGTGGTTATATAGGTCCTAAACATCAGAAGTAGATTTGAAGAGCTGGAGCTCTAATGGAAACAGTGCCAGGTTCGGAGTCAGAGGATTCTACTTACAGTAGCCTCAGTGAACCTTGGTAATTCAATTAATCTCTCTGGGTCTCAGTTTCCTAAATGACCTGCCACGTTCTTTCCAGTTCTAGAGCTAGGCTCTTGTGATTAGAAGACCTCAGAAGTCTCTTCCAACCCACAGTCTAGGATCCTAAGCAGCAAGAACTGATAATTAATTTAGCATCCGTACCTGTTGCACATTCTATATCCACTAGGTGGCACCAATGCCTCTACAATGGAAGGGAATTTCTGTCCCCGAGTAGTCTGGGAATTTGCCCACTTATTCAGCCAGCATTTATAACAATAATTTGAGGGTTTGGAAAGAGGCTCAGTGCCCAATGTTTGGTTATTTTGCTTTCCTTGTTCCCAACACGTAGCAAGTGCTAAACAAATAGGCCCCCAACAGAGATAAGCTTACATTCTATGTAACTATGGGGAGTCTGTTGGCATGCCCCATATTCTGTAACCAGTTACAAATGGGGAGGTCCATGACCTCAATGGGAGTCATTAAGCTAGGGCCAAAGCCTCAGACCCCTCCCAAATCCCTGACTGCCTTTCCTCCTCCACAACACAGTGTCGAGGTTTTATACGCATGTTTGAACAGCTTTTGGAGTGCCTCTAGACAAACAGACCTTGGCAATGCCCAGTAATTGCATCAATTTGAACACAGTTGCCACCAGAAGAGTTATAGAGTTTCCTCTGAACAATGAGGTGTGTTGTTACTGAAGCCATGGAAGAATGTTGCCCGTTATCCCAGCCAGTCCCAACGAGCCTCTTGATTTCATGCCTTAACCTGCTTGGGGTTTCCAGGTTGTCACTCTGAGTGAGGGCATTCAAAGCCATCGCCTGAAGGTTCTTGGTTTGGGCATGGCTGACACAGGAATCATTTAATATTTATATGGTGAAGTCCTTGGGAGACATGGGCAAAGTAGAAAGCTTAAGCCCCAGCTCTAGTTCCCCCTGCCATGTGCCTCCTCCTGCCCCCCATGAATCAATGAACAAGCATTTATTACATTTTTTTTGGACAGGACTGAAAATTGATTTTTAATGATAAATTACAGCTCGGACTCAGGGTGGGTAATGGGACAAGAGTTGCATTGTCTGCGGATTTGTGTTGTGCTGATGGTCTGCTCAGGGGCCGGGGTTCTGGGCCCAAGGCCAGGAGGCTCTCAGCCTTGGGGCGCTCTGGGAGGGCAGCAGGGCCTTTTTTATTGCAGGGGAAGCAGTAGGGTGACTCTTTTAAACAGGGTATTGCTGCTGCTGATTCATCTTGGTGGCTGCCTTTCTGGCCAGGTCCTTGGCCTTCTCAGTCGCTGCCAGAGCAGTTTCCTTTGCCTTCTCAGTTGCTTCCTTGGCTGTTTCAACCAGAGTCTTCGAAGGAGCTTCACCTTGCAGTTTGGCCAAGATGTACTCAAAGCCTTTATGGTCTTGATCACATTACTTTTGAATCTGGCTAGGCTAAACCCCTGAACAGCTCTGGAGACCCCAAACAAACTGGAGGAGTCCCAAACCTCCCATTGGGTTTCAGTCCAGCCACTGTTTTCAGGATTTACTCAGTAAACACATCTTTCCTCCACCACCATCAGCGGGGCATGGTTGATGTACCAGGTGAAAGTGGTCATGGTCTGGTTTTGTGGGTCCACGATAGAGTCTTAGAGGATGTACACTGACTGGGCTACATTAGCAGGAAAGAAGCGCTCTGCCCAGCGGGGCATCCAGTTGGTCTTTGTGAGCAGCTGCCTGGACAACAGCTTCTGGTCAGGAGTCAGCCCCTTGCATGATGCCCTCTGTCAGCACATGCTTGCTGTAGGGGTTGGGGTAATGTTGCCAGAAGGCAGCAAACACTTGGTCCCAGGAGCTCTGGGGCACACTCTGCCCCAGTAAATACTTCACCATCATCCCGGCAGAGGTGGGGGTTGGGGCAGCATCAGAGGGTGTACGGCAGGGGAGGTAGGGAGAGAAGGGTCACCAAGTTCTCGCTGCCTCCACTCACCCCCGCCCCCGCCCTCTAGCTAGTTTTCCCCCACACTGGTGGGGGGGGGGCAGGTAAGGCCATACACATTCGATTTTGCTCGTCACAGTACCAATATGATATACAGAGTAGATGGAAAGTGTCAGCCCCTGGGGAAATCTGAACTCTTGCCTTGCTCTGAGTGGCGCTTTTTAATTGCTCCCAGGAAGGACCCCCGCCCACCCCCAGCTGTTTCTAACTGTCCCTGCTTCTGGACAGAGATAGTCCCAGGGACGTTTCTGTGACCTTGTTTTTATAATTCCTCAAGACCTTCGACTCTTCCTTCAGTTTGGCTGTTCTGTATATCTAGACTATACACCCTTCTGTTTCCTTCAACTATGTCCTCTAAGAAGCCACTTCTTCCCTCCCTCCCTGGGCATCCTTGTTGAATAAGGCAACACATCGTCCCAAATTGTAATCACTTAACCCCAAATAAGTGTCTCACTTTATTTACTGATCATCTATTTGGTCTGATTTCTTTTCTTCCTCACTTATGTTAACTGAAGTAATCTCATAGGGTAAGGCAATAGCATTGAAGGAACCAGGAGAGTTTTCCTTCAGAAGGTGGCATTGGAGTTGAGCCTTGAAGGAATCCAGTGCCCCTAAGAGGAGGAGGTGAGGAGGAAGGAGGTGGAACAACGACTTTTCAGGCATTTTGCACAGCCATAAAAGATGGGAGAGATGGAATGACATGGGGGAGGAGCAGCAAGGAAGCCGGGATCTCAAAGCAAGATTCTCATTTTGCCAAGCCTGTCTAGGTAAATTAGGATTGGCCTTAGGTGCAGGTGGAAAACTAATAACAGTAACAACTCACGTTCATATGATGCCTCAGATCTCATCATGTCATTTCCTCACAATGGCGTGGTATGTTGGATAGAAAGTTAGATTTGGAGTCAGGGGATCTGGGTTCAAATCTTGTCTCTGCCACTGTATGATCAAGGGTAGGAGGGGAAGACTAATAGTTAGAAAACTCCTTGAGAAATGAGAGAGAAGAATCCGAGGGAAAAAGCACCACCAGGATCTAGATGGGATCTTAAAGGAGGAGAAAGTACTGAGTGGTGTGTGACAGGTGAAGTCTGAAATAACTGAGGAAACAAGGGTTCGAGCTTCTGGACGTGCTAATTTATTAAGCAATGCATGCCAATTGCATAACAGGCCCCATAGTTTTGGTGCTGGACTCCGAATATAGGGGGAGACAGATTTTTATGCATTAAAAAGAAAACAATGAACAGGATATGAACCAGGATTAGGTAATCTGATTTCTAATTGGAAAAAAAAAAGGTTAGAGACTTTTCAAGCTGGGAGGCAAAGAGTGATCAGATGCAGTTCCCTGAAATCAGAAAAAAAATGTGTCCCACTCCCCCCAAGTGTCTGTAAACAAGCAAAGTAACATGGAAACAGTAACTGATTGATCAGCGCAGGCTAGTTTTTAGATAATATATAGGGGTTGCTTGAGATGTATAATTGTGAGAAAACTCTTCGCATCAAACTTCAGATCTGACTGGCTTTCTGGTCAGCATAATTCAGGTCCTTAGTTAAGGGTCTCTAAGCAACAGGTAGAAGGCAGTTGGGGGGGGGCGGTTCTAGCTTCCCAGCCAAACAGGGCCAGGTTAAATAATGCATTCGAGTTTTCTCACAATTCCCATAATTGAATAAAGTTTTCTCACAAGAAAGAAATTGGACTAGGCCCATAATTGAATAGAAAGGGAACTGAGTTAGATTTAGAATTGAGTCACAAGATGAAGTCAGTGTGGTTCTCTCAGTTCCCACAATTCCCTCAGAAGGTAGTAAGGCAGGGTCTTTAGTGAGGAGTAAAAATAATTTATCCCCTCTCTTCTGGCCCATTGGATTGGAGGAGGTGGCCTTGGGGAATGTGAGTGGCAAGAGTGAAGGTACATCTAGTTCTGGAGGGTGACCAGGGATTCACTGTCTTCTGAGGGGATGTGGATTTCCATAATTTCCAGGAGATGGAAGGAACATTGAGGGAAGAGATTTAATGCGAAGGGCAGTTTGCTTACAATAGAACAGGAATTCCAGAGGGCACAATGGAAGGCTAGGGTAGAATGACATAGGGACATGGCAGGAATGGTGCTCACATGGATGGATATGAAGGAGAATGGACTTGTGTTCAAGGAAGAATGCTTCAGTCTAGGTAGCCTGAAACAGTGTGTGTGTGTGTGTGTGTGTGCGCGTGTGCGCCCGTGCGCGCATGCGCGGGGGGGGGGGGGCAGTGCATAGAAATAGGGCAGAAATAGTGTGCATAGAAATAGGGCAGATGATGAGTCCCACCTAATGGTCAAGGCAGAGAAGTCTGGGGGCCTGACTGGTTCTAGAGAGGTGAGGTGTTGAGGTCCTCATGCTTGTCATTATTCAAGCTGGCTCTGCCACAGGGCTTACTTCAATGTTGATGCCCTCTCTCCCTCCTTTCCTTCCTTCCTTCCTTCCTTCCTTCCTTCCTTCCTTCCTTCCTTCCTTCCTTCCTTCCTTCCTTCCTTCCTTCCTTCCTTCCTTCCTTCCTTCCTTCCTTCCTTCCTTCCTTCCTTCCTTCCTTCCTTCCTTCCTTCCTTCCTTCCTTCCTTCCTTCCTTCCTTCTTTCCTTCCTTCCCTCCTTCCTTCCCCCCATTTGTTAAGCACCTACTATCTACAGAATATCACGGTAGGGGCAGGTAGGTAGTGCAGTAGATAAAGCACCAGCCCTGGATTCAGGAGGACCTGAGTTCAAATCTGGTCCCAGACACTTGACACTTACTAGCTATGTGACCCTGGGCAAGTCACTTAACCCTCATTGCCCTGCAAAAAAAATATCACGGTAGCTTTTTGGGGAGATTCAAAGATTAAGACAATGGATGATCTGTCAGAAAGACACAACACTTCCAAATGTTCAATAACTAGATGATGACTATAAAGTAGAATGGGATGTGAGAAGTGTCTCTGTAAGGGAAAATCAGGGAAGACTTTATGGAGAATGCAGCATTTGAGCCAGGTCTTGAAGGCTGAGCAAAATTTCCATTGGTGGAGATGGGAGGGGTCTTTAGATATTTGCTCCTGTCTTGGTGAAGAAATACACTGTGATATTGGCGCTGTTGTCTCTGCAGTCTGGGATCCTGGAACCGCAGCCTTCATAGAGTCATTCTTGGGAGCCTCCTGCTGTGTGCGCAGATATCAAGTATGTGGTGGGAGGCAAAGCCATCCAGATGGAGGGTTGTTGTGAAGCAGTTTTCCCAGAATGACTCGGCTTATTCGTCACTCCCCTTTGGCTGCTCTAGTCCTGCGGTTTTACTTGCTTCTTCTTCTATTCCGTGTGATAGAAAAGAAAAATGATGAACGTCTTCTGCCTCACTTCTAATCCAAGGGCGTCTTTGGCCTTGAGGAAAGGTTCCTGGTAAATAGAAACATGTTTGTATTCATTCTCCAGGTGACTTTGAATTTCATGAAACTTGAGCTTCAGCTCAGGGCCCGACCTTAGAACATCCTCTAAGGGCCCATCCCATCAGAATCGAATTAGCTGGGGCATAGTTCATGACTCGGGATTATGTGGCAGAGTTCAGTGTTATGTCAGAGTATTCAGGTAGCTGATTTTTGGCTAACCAGGCCTGGGGCAAAAATGAGTAAAAAGCCGAATTCTAAGTTATTTGATGAGAAAATTGGTTTTTATGATACCCAAGTGTCCAACCAGGTTGAAGGTCCAGCCTTAGGGAACATGCTTTGATGAAGAAATTGGTAGGATTTTTTTTTTGGTGGGGCAATGAGGGTTAAGTGACTTGCCCAAGGTCACTCAGCTAGTAAGTGTCAAGTGTCGAAGGTTGGATTTGAACTCAGGTCCTCCTGAATCCAGGGCCGGTGCTTTATCCAATGCACCACATAGCTGCACCTAGTAGGATTTCTATCGAGCAAAATCTAATTGAAGGATGAGAGGCAAAATGATAATTTTGGACTCAGGAAAGTCTGGATTCTACTCTCTCTTCTAACAGTGGCTCTGTGACTATAGGCAAAGCAACTAACTTCTCTGAGGCTCAGGAAATGTCCTAAGGCTTATCTACTCAGGTATAGATGGGATGTGGAGGTAGAGACAGTTCCCTTATTGACAGGACCTCAGATTCTAACTATATGGGCGTCAGTAAAAAGATACTGTTATTTTTGGCAATTCAATTAAATAGCAGAGAATAACTGGGGTAACAGCCTGAGGAAGACAGATTTTAAAGCTGCCCATTCAGACGTAAGTTTAGGTAGCCTGCTCTGTGAACGTTTCCTCAGTAGCTACCACCCTCAGCAAATGGCCTGCTTGTACCATTTCTCTGCCTCTCTCCTTCCTAACATACACATTTTCCCCACCCCCATCCCTGCCCCCACGACATCCTCCTGTAGGATACTCATCTCTTAGGGATAGAAGAATGCAAACTGATGTTTGTATCAGTGGATCAGTGCCCAGTGCCCTAGTTCAGTGGGAAGCACAGAAATTTACAAAGAAAACCCAGTGGAGGTGATGTGCCACCCCCTGCAGGCCCACATACCCCAATTTTGCATGCAATTTTTTCTTTTACTATAGACACCCATAAAGTACTCATTCTACAACATTTTGACATGGTGGGGTGAGGCAGGTGGAGATGTATGGAGGTGCAACAATCAGGTCACCAGTGCCAGTGGCATCCTGAATGCTGGTTAATATGTTGTTTAGTCATTTCAGTCATGTCTGAGTCTTCATGGTTCTATCTTTTTTTTTTTTTTTTTTTGCAAAGATAGAAGAGTGGTTTGCCATTTCCTTCTCCAGCTCATTTTTATACACGAGGAAGCTTAGGCAAACAGAGTTAAGTGACTTGCCCAGGGTCACACAGCTAGTAAGTGTCTGAGAAGATGAGTCTTCCTGACTCCAGGCCTTCACTCTATCCACTGTGCCACCTAGCTGCCCTGCTGGTTGATTTAGACCAAGGCTAAGTGCTTCTGGAAGAGGTGGCTGCTAATAAGTCTCATCTGAAACTTCTTTCATCCTCCCACACACTTGGGACTTCAGTCTTCTTCTAACCTCTCAGCTGTGATGACCTCATTCAATTTAGCAAAGGGCACTGGCAAAAGCTGACCATGCCCATTCACAGACCTGCAATTTGGAGCTCCAGGGAATCTCCTTCTTATCAGCTGCGAAGAATTCAAGCTGCGGCAATAAGCAGCAACTTGGGAAATTTTGGAAAACACTTGAAAAGAACTTCCATTTCCTTCTTACAATCTGTTTTTATGCCATTCACGTTCACTACTTCTGAAGGAAGGATACTTTAAGAAAAGGTAAACTCCTTGGCTACTATCCAAAATTGCTGAAATGATGGTGGTGGTGGTGGTGATGATAACAGCAATAATCATAGCAACTAACTTTTTTTTTTTGTGGGGCAGTGGGGGTTAAGTGACTTGCCCAAGGTCACACAGCTAGTAAGTGTCAAGTGTCTGAGGCCGGATTTGAACTCAGGAACTCCTGAATCCAGGGCCGGTGCTTTATCCACTGCGCCACCTAGCCGCCCCATGCAACTAACTTTTACATAACATTTTAAAGGTTTGCAAAACCTGTTATATATTGTCATTCCAAATTAATGATATTCTTCTATGCAAGATTGTGACCTACATGTTTTTAATTTAAGACATTAGAGTTCATGCTTAATTGAAAACATACAGCATTTACCCTGGGGTGCATTCACACTTCCTTTCCATGAAGCAATGTTTTTAGGCATTGTTAGTACCAGCTGAGGTTCATTAGCTCTCTCTGGGTGATATGGGTTTGAAAATCTGATGGCTCCCAGCAATCCTTGTAGAAAGAGATATTTTCTCCGTTGTTGTTCTTCAGCCTCAGTCTCACCTGGTAAATCATTCAATGGTCTTCATTGCATTTCCTTGGCCATTCCATCTGTAATCTCCATCCCAATTAAAGACTGAACTCAGGTCAATAATTCTGGTTAGGACATGATAATGCTCTGACTCTCCTCTCCTCTCCTCTCCTCTCCTCTCCTCTCCTCTCCTCTCCTCTCCTCTCCTCTCCTCTCCTCTCCTCTCCTCTCCTCTCCTCTCCTCTCCTCTCCTCTCCTCTCCTCTCCTCTCCTCTCCTCTCCTCTCCTCTCCTCTCCTCTCCTCTCCTCTCCTCTCCTCTCCTCTCCTCTCCTCTCCTCTCCTCTCCTCTCCTCTCCTCTCCTCTCCTCTCCTCTCCTCTCCTCTCCTCTCCTCTCCTCTCCTCTCCTCTTGAAACATCTCAGCCAAGTGTTCTGTCCTCCATTGCTTGTGTGGATCACCTTCAGGCTAGTCTAAGACCTGCTTTTGAGATGCCCTGACTGTTTTCTAGTTCTTCACAGTGATCAGGACATACTGTGATGGGCATACATAAAGGTATAACTCCCGAATTTTTGTCACATGGAGCACTACAGTCAGATCCAGCATGGGATTGCATATATAATAAATTCAAGGTATTCTCCAGCTCATCTTCTAATGACATCACACTGTATAACATGCACTGGCACACCATTCTGAGTCTACCTGGCCAGAGAGTTACAGAGACTCAAGTTGTTTTTCAGTTGTGTCTGACTCTGTATGCAACCTCATTTAGGATTTTGTTGGCAAAGATGCTAGAGTGTTTTGCCATTTCCTTCTCTAGCTCATTTTACAAATTTGGAAACTGAGCCAAATGGAGTGAAGTGACTTGCTCAGGGTCAAACAGCCATTAAGTGTCTGAGGCCAGATTTGAACTTGTGAAGATGAGTTTTTTTCTAGTTCTAAGCCCAGTGTTCTATCCACTATACTACCCAGCTGCCCACTGAGACTCAGTACAGGTTGGTAATTGAAATGAACACCACTGATTGATGATCAGGGGGGCTACTGTGTGCAAAAGGTGATGTGATTGAAAACTGCACATTTTCAATGAAACAAACAACTATGCTAAATTCTAAGGAAAGAAAAAAGATGACCACAATAATCTGTCCTCTTGAGAAGATGACGTTATCCTAGCACTTGTTTCACTTACTAGAGCCCTAAACTCAATTTGTCATCACTTTCATCTTCTAGATTCTAACACTTTTCTGCCCACCATGTTAGGAAGCATTCCTCAATCTTACTTTGCAGCATATCTTGACATCAATAATCCCTCCTCAGAGCAAACATATTTCCCCTAATTTTGGCATTCAAGGCTCTCTACAATATTACTCCAACCTACCTGTCTAATCCTTAGGATCATGGAATTAGATATAGAAATGGAAAAGACCACTGGGGAAATTGAGTCTAACCCTTTCATTTTAGAATTGAAGAAACTGAAGTCTAGAGAGGTTACTACTTGTCCAAGGTGACATAGGTAATAAATTAACAGACTCCGAACCTCTCTTGTGCTCTCATTTCCTAAAATTTTAGGCACATCTACTAAGGCATAGAGAGGCTATAATCTCTATTGGTGCAAGGAGGGAGTGAGTACCTGCATGGAGGAAATATGGATCCTTGGAGAATTGAATAAAGAAATTCTTATCGACTAAAACTCTAACAAGAAAAATGGGCAGAGAGTGTTCCTTTAATAACATGATAAAGAATATATATTTTAAGCAAGGAGTCAATATTATATTTAATAGTGAAATACTGGAGTCATTCCCTTTAAAAACAGTAATAAAATGAGGATGCCTCTGTCACTGCCCTGATTCAATGCACGATTGGAAAAACTAGCCATAGCAGAGGAAGGAAAAAATAAATAAAGGGCATAAATTGAGGAAGAAAATAAAACCACCACCTTTTCAGATGGCATGTTTTTCTGCTGAGAAAAATCCAAGGGTATCAACTGAAAAGTTATTAGAGGTAAAAAAATTTCAATTGTATTCAACAAACATTTATTAAATACCTACTATGCACTGGGTATTGGGGATACAGAGAAAAAAAAAGGAATGTCTTTGCTCTCAAGGACCTAAATGACAATAATAACATTCATATTTCCTTATTATTAGTGGTAAATATAAGCTCCTTGAGAATAGGGATTTTTGTTTTAATTTTGTACCCCTGGCACTAAACACAGAGCCTGGGGATTTTTTTTTTTTTTGGAGGTGGGTGGGACTAGACCGTGATTCCACCATTGGATTGCATCTCTCCACATATTATTATATGCTCTCTCTTGCCTGGAATACAGAAGATGCCTAACAAAGGCTTGTTGATTGATCATTGAGGGAGACAGTATGTAGAGAAAAGTAAAAACAAGATAATTCAACAAAAGAATTCATTGAACAAGCATTGATTGGACACCTATAGTATGTAGGGACCTGTATTGAGTCAGAGACAAAGATCAATAATAATAGCTGACAATTACATGCCATCTTTTTTTTTTTTTTTGAGGGGCAATGGGGGTTAAGTGACTTGCCCAGGGTCACACAGCTAGTAAGTGTCAAGTGTCTGAGGCCGGGTTTGGACTCAGGTCCTCCTGAATCCAGGGCTGGTGCTTTATCCACTGAGCCACCTAGCTGCCCCCAGTTCCATAGCATTTTAAAGTTTGTAAAACACTCTATGTGATATATCCTTTGATCCTCGCAACGTCCCAGTGATGCAGGTGTTATCATTTTCCCCATTTTGCAGCCAAGCAATTGAGGATCAGAGAAATTAGGTGACTTGGGTCATGCAGTTAGTGTTGGAGGCATGATTTGAACTCAGGTCTTCCTGATTCCAAGTCCAATACTCTATTCACTACAGCATGTAGTTGCTTCTGTTTATATATAACGTGATTCTTGTTCTCATGGGGTTTATAGTGTGAGATTTAAAATTGGATATTAGATCATAAATCTCCCCTACTTAACCTTTCCCTTAATTTATCTCCCAAACTAGTAAATGGAAGAAGCTTTTGGTTTTCTAGATAGACCTTTTTATTTATTGTTATGGTAGTCACAAGGTGATGTTGATTAGAAGGATAGGAAAGTAGAAACACAATACAAATCGTCTTAAGTCTAAGCTTAGTCTATATTCCTTATAAAAACTCACCAAACCGAAAAGGCCACCTTTGGAGAGAGCCCGTCTGTGCCGCACCATCAGGAGTCCCGCCAAGCAGGCAAAAGCCCCCACTTCCATTCTCTCCACCCCGGAAGTCAAGTGCCCCGAAGGCAGTCTGACATGCGCAGCAGGCGGACTGTTCATCTCCCCAAAAGGGTGGTCCTTGAAAAACTGGCGTCTTTCAATTATCCTAACCGACTGTTAAAGAAACTTTCATATTTTTTTACTACATTTCCCCCCTTTGCTTCCTCAAGAAACAGAATGTTTCCTTGATGGAACAGTAAAAAGAATATAATAACTATTGCTAACTAATAAAATGTGAACAACAATATAGAAAAGGAAGAGAGGAAAGTTTTGTCCAGAGGGGCGATTTTTTTTTTTTCTCATGAACTGACGCTTTGACATTAGTCTTGCAAAGGGAGAGCCTCTGCAGAGTTACAAAATCGGGTTTTAAAGTTTCAATTATCCTAACCGACTGTTAAAGAAACTTTCATATTTTTTTACTACAATAGTATAGCAGATTCAGATTGCAGCTAGGTGGCACAGTGGATAGAGTGCTGGACCTGGAGTCATGAAGACTCATTTTCTTGAGTTCAAATCTAGTCTCAGATACTTCTGTTTGGTTGTTTTTGTTTTTTGTTTTTTTTTAGGCAACGGGGGTTAAGTGACTTGCCCACGGTCACACACCTAGTAAATGTCAAGTGTCTGAGGCCGGATTTGAACTCAGGTACTCCTGAGTCCAGGGCCGGTGCTTTAACCACTGCGCCATCTAGCTGCCCCTAGTCTCAGATACTTCTAATTGTGTGATCCTCAGCAAGTCACTTACCCCTGTTTGCCTCAGTTTCCTTATCTGTAAAATGAGCTGGAGAAGGAAATGGCAAACCACTCCAACATCTTTGCCAAGAAAACCCAAATGGGTCCATGAACAGTTGGACATGACTGAAATGACTGAACAACAACAGCAACAGGAACAGCAACAGCAATAGCAATAGCAACAACAACTGCGACCACAACCATATAGATAACTTTGACTTTGGTATTTCAATGGCAATGTGATTTTAAAGAGGTAGACGCTTCTTCTACAGGTAAACCACTCAACCCATGCATGACATCTCATACTGCATAGTTGTCTTCTAACCCTAGCAGGCTAGTCATCTGCTATTCCTTGTTCTCACTAAATGACAGTAATAATGATAAACATATTAGTGACAATGATGGCAATAAGAGCTAGAATTCTTATGAAAATATGTGTCAGGCACTGTGCTAAGGGCTTTACAAATAATATCTCATTTGATTCTAAAAATAACGATTATCCCCATTTGACAGTTG
Source organism: Dromiciops gliroides (assembly GCF_019393635.1). NCBI lineage: Eukaryota > Metazoa > Chordata > Mammalia > Microbiotheria > Microbiotheriidae > Dromiciops > Dromiciops gliroides. Next base: position 683,620,957 of record NC_057862.1, read on the forward strand.
AGGAAACCGAAGTGAACCAAAGTGAAGTGACTTACCTAAGCACACACAGCTAGTAAATGATGGGCCCACCTCCATTTCTGGTCATTTATATCCTTTATTAAGGTAGAAAGGTCTGGGTTCAAGCCTCGCCTTTTACATATACTGACTGGGCAAGGCATTTAGTCTCTGACTCTCAGTTATTTTATCTGTGAAATTAGGGGGCTGGGCCAAATGATCTCTACGATTCCTTCCAGCTTCAAATCTAGGAGTCTCTGAATGTTCTAGGTCATCTCCCTAAGACTGTGAGTTGCTGAACAGTTTCCAATCTCCATTTTCTTATACTAATGGAGGTCTCTGTATTGCTCCAGAAACCTTTTATATCACTTCTCAAATACAAGTCATTGTTGGTAATCTATATCAGCCTATTTACACCTGATTTACATCTTGATCCTGTTAGAACTAGATGCCTATTAGCAGAAAGGGGTTCCCAGGGAACATCTCCCCTACCTGCCCCCTTATGTGTAACAAGGTGGCAAACTCCTTCCCTAGGGATCTCCTTATCTCTGAGATGGAGTGGCAAATGAAGAAACTCCCGCTTCCCACCCTGTACCAACCCAACTCTAATACCTCACAGCTTGAAATGCCAAAGTAAAAAGAGATTCTACTCACACTAGCAACAACACTATTAAATTCTCAGGCATTAACTTACCTTGGGACATGAAAGATTTATTTGAGGAAAATTTACAAACCTCTATAGAAGAAATAAAGAAAGCCATGAATAAAGGCAGAGATATACTTTGCCTCTAGCTGGGTTGGCTAAACATAGTAAAGATGACAATATCCCCTTAGTGAATATATAGATTCAAGGCAATACCAATTACAATCCCTGCTGGATATTTTATAGAACTTGACAAGTTAATAGTGAAATTCATCTGGAAGAATAAACAGGCAAGAATAGCAAATAATATCTATATTTTAAAAGGTAATGATGCTGGACTCATCCTGCCCATTTTAAAAGAATATTGTAAAGCAATAATCATCAAAACCATCTGGTCTGGTGTTAAAAACAGGAAAATTAATTAGGGGAATAGAAGAATAGAGATTCAATAATTAGATTCAAGTGATGATAACAATACTGTACAGCAATACATTAGAATCAAAACAACAAAAAAGGAGGAAAAGAACTAGTTAGTAAAATGTTGGTTTCATCATATAATTGTGGGAGACTGACCTAGCACCATACCTCATGCCAAAGATATCGTACTGACTAACTTGGTCCATGTGGGTCAAAGTATTAAACATGAAAAGCCAACACATACAAAATACATACAAAAATAGGGAGAAAAGACAGTAGCCTATTTGCTCCAGATGGGATAGGGAGAAGTGTTCACCATTACAAGCCATGCCTGGTGCTTCCTTGAAAATTAAAGAAAATCCTGGGTTTTTGAAGGCTCTACCAATGGATCACAAGCTCTGGCTGGTCCTGCCACGATGGGAGGGCATGCAGTATGGAACCAGTTAGGGGCTCTCATCTAAGGACCAGCCTAGTTAATTTCAGAGAGGTTCATCAACAAGGTTGGCTAATCCATTTTTGTCCATAGCAACTCTAGATTATGAAGATAAGAAGGAGTGATGAAATCATTGATGCTGAAAGAGCTATCACAGGGTCCTAGATCTGGAGCTGCAAGGCCCCAGAGAGTCCCAAACTTTCATTTTATAGATGAGGAAACTGAGGCCCAAAGAGGGGAAGTGACTTGCCCAAGGTCACACAAGTAGCAGAGCCATAGTTATAGTATAGGTTTCCTGAAAAAGGATGAAAAGAAAACATGTACCTGATGTATAAACATGTACAAACAATGAAAGGGGTTGCTAAGCATCAAAGAATCATAGAGAATGATTAAGTAGGAGGATCAAAGATTTTGAACCTTGGACTCCATTGAATCTAACCCCCTCATTTTACAGCAAAGGGAGATGAAATGTCTCGCCCAGGCTCATACAGCTTGTATCAGTCAAGATTGGAACCAAGGTGTTCTAGCTTCCCAGCAGTGCTCTATCCACTGCCGAGGTGCTTCTGTTACAGTCAGTTGGGAAGTTATTATCCAAGCCTTTTTAGGATGTAAAAACAGTTCAAGGAGGGTTGCTAATTGGCTGTTTGACATTACATTTTACACTGAGCCATGGGACCAAATACCAAGTGAGATTTTCTTTGCAGTGTGTTCTTTCTTTCTGGCACCAGCCCATGATTGCTGCTGCTACAACCATAGTTGCTTAAGTAGACAGTGCTGCTGCTCACCAGCACTCACCAGCCTTCCAGGACCTTTCCATGATCACACAGTCGACATCAAAGGGAGGAAACACACAAGAGAGGGAAGAGCAGCACGGGCCCTGGTGCAAGTCTGGTTCGTGTAGTCCTCACTCCACATGGGGAATAGTGACCAAAGAGAGGGACCTCCGCCTCCTCCTCCTCCTCCTCCTCCTCCTCCTCCTCCTCCTCCTCCTCCTCCTCCTCCTCCTTCTTCTTCTTCTTCTTCTTCTTCTTCTTCTTCTTCTTCTTCTTCTTCTTCTTCTTCTTCTTCTTCTTCTTCTTCTTCTTCTTCTTCTTCTTCTTCTTCTTCTTCTTCTTCTTCTTCTTCCTCTTTTTTGGTGAGGCAATGAGGGTTAATTGACTTGCCCAGAGTCACACAGCTAGTAAGTGTTAAGTGTCTGAGGCCGGATTTGAACTCAGGTCCTCCTGAATCCAGGGCTGGTGTTCTATCCACTGCGCCATCTAGCTGCCCCGTCTTCTTCTTCTTCTTCTTTTTTTTTAAGATGTTTTTATTGAATCTTCTGTTTCTTACATCATTGTTGTGATCCCTCGTATCCTTCCTCATTCCCCTCCTGGGAGCCCCTCCATGTAACAAGGAGTACATTTTTAGGGAGGAAAAATGGGTCAATATGCTGAAAAAGTCTGAAAATCTGTGCAATATGTAACCTCTGTGGACCACCCCCCCCACCTCCTCAAAAAGGTAGGTTAGGGGTGTTTTCTCATATTTCTTCATTTGAGTCCTGCCAGATCTTCATAATTTTGTTACATTCACTTTTTTTTTTTTGGTTTTGGTGGGCAATGAAGGTTAAGTGACTTGCCCAGGGTTACACAGCTAGTAAGTGTCAAGTGTCTCAGACCACATTTGAATTCAGGTCCTCCTGAATCTGGGGCTGGTGCTTTATCCACTGCACCACCTAGCTGCCCCTACATTCAAATATGATTATTTTTGGTGTGTAGTTCTTTCCATTCATACTGCAGTTGATTTGCATATTGTTTTCTTGCCTCTGTATTACTCTGCATCAGTTCATATAAGTCTTTCTATACTCTTCTGTATTCATCACACACATTTTTTAATAGCACATTATGTTTCTGTACCATGATTTTTTGGCGTACGATTTTATTTTATTTTACAATTACATGTAAAGATTGTTTTCAACATTCTTTTTTTTTTCGGGGCAATGAGGGTTAAGTGACTTGCCCAGAGTCACACAGCTAGTAAGCGTCAAGTGTCTGAGGCCGGATTTGAATTCAGGGTCAGTGCTTTATCCACTGTGCTACCTAGCTGCCCTTAACATTCATTTTTGTAAGATTTTGAGTTCCCCATTTTTCTCCCTCCCTCCCTTCCTTTCCCCCTCCCCAAGACAGCAAGCTACACACATACACACATATGTATATATGTATACATGTACACACATATACATACGATCATGTTATACACATTTCCGTATTAGTCATGTTGTTAAAAAAAGAATCGGGACAAAAAGGGAAAAACCACAAGAAGAAAAATAAAAACAAATTAAGTGAAAATAGTATACTTTGATCTGCATTTAGACTCCACAGTTCTTTTTGTGGATGTGGAGAGCATTTTCCATCATAAGTCTTTTGGAATTGCCTTTGATCATTGCATTGCTGAGAAGAGCTAAATCTTTCACAGTTGATCATCACACAATGTTGCTGTTACTGTCTGTACTACAATTTGTTTAGCCATTCCCCATGTTTTAGCTATTCAAAGTAAATGATGTGTATTTATTTGATTTCTAATTCTTTAATATCACAAAGTGCTGTTATAAATATGTTGGTGTATATGGGGACTTTCTTCTTATTGATGTTTTCGCTGGAGTATAATCTCCGTAATGGATTCTCTGCTTTAGAAGGTATAGCTATATGAGCCACTATTTGCACAATTCCACATTACTTTCCAAAATGACTGTACCATTTCACTGTTCCATCAACAATGTATTAGTGGTTTAGCATTCCACAACCCCTCCAATATTGACTTTTGCCATTTTTGGTCATTTTGGTCAATTGCAGAATGTGAGGTGAAAGCTCACTTGTTTTCATTTGCATTTCTCTTATTATTAGTGATATGGAGGATTTTCCCATGTGATTGTGAAAACATTGTGATTCTTTTGAGAACTGTTTATTTATATTCTTTAACTACATATCTTCTGGGAAATGGCTACCTCCTCTTCTACTATCTATGGCACCCATGGTCAACAATTCTTCTGTCTCAATAGTCAATGACTCTCAGAAGATGAGTTATACTTGCTTAAAAGTCACCTCTCCACTAGCCCCAGATTTCTGCAAAGGCAGGAATAGACTAAACTAAACTAAAAAATGGGAAAAAAGGAAAAAAAGGTGTAATAAACAATCAATAACCTTTTGTTAAGTAACAATTAGTGGGTACAAAGATAAAAAAGAAATAGTTCTTTCTCTCAAATAGCTTACATTTTACTGGGGAAGACAATATAGCATAAGCACTGGCCCTGCAATTTCATTGATACAGGGAGTTCCCAGGTAAAGAAACTTTCCCTCATTACTGAAGGTGGGACCTTTGATGCAACTTATAGTCTTAGAGAGCTGCCTAGGGAATTCAGAGGGCAAGTAACTTGACAAGAGTTACACAGCTAGTATGTGTCTGAGGAAAGACTTGAACTCAGATTGTTCTGACTTTATGTCATGCTGCCTCGTATCTATCTATCTGTCTATTCTGTCTGTATATCTATCTACCTACCTACCTGTCTGTCTAGCTATATGTTATGTATCTATACATGTGTATGTATGTATATAATATATGTAGTATGTGTATATATAGTAATACATATTATATATAGGAATATACAAATGTATATAGTAATAGTAATAGCCATGCTATATAACCTTAGTTGACCATTGTGTTAGTCCTGTAAGGGAAGTGATATTATCATCCCGTTTTACAGATGAGGAAACTGAGGCAGCAGAGAGGTCAAGAAGGAAGAGGTTTGAGAATAGGCCATTAGATTTGGCAATGAAGAGATCATTAGGAACTTTGGATAGATCAATTTCTGTTGAATGAAGGGATCAGAAGCAAAACTGCAGAATGTTTTAAAAGAGAATGAGAGAAGGGGAAGCAGAAACATCAAGTGTAGGAGGCTTTCTCAAGGAGTTTAGTCATGAAGAGGAGGTAGAACTTAAATCCGGTTCTTCCTGTCTCCAGAACTTGCTCCAGTGAAAAATAATTGTTAATAATTAATATCTTTGGGGACCAAGAGATCTCTCCTCCTTTCTTAGCACTCCCTTCCTTCCACTCAAAGGCAAGGTCTCCTTGAGAGATTTCATCCTATCTCTCCATCCGGGCCAAGCCCAAGCCCAAGCCAAGCCCACAAAAGGAGCCTTGCATGGAGAAAGATTCTTTTGTCTAGATAAGCTGAAGAACTTTATTGATGAGATTTGGTCTGCATGAACCAAGAGAGGGGAGAGGGAAAAGGAGGGAGAGAGAAAGACAGAGGGAGAGGGAGAGAGAGACACACACACACACACAGACTGAGAATGAGAACATATCCTTGTATAGAGTGTAGGGAACTAGTCCAAGAGTTCTTGATTCAATCCTATTTTATGATTTATCCAACTGTTATTACCAGGGGTCATTGAACAGGGACATTTCTGTTGTTAAAATTTCTAAGGAATTCTGAATGATCTTGATATAGGCGTGGGTGCTACTGTGCTTACAGGGGGTTTAGAAGGCAGTGCTTTTTCTGACAAATCAAATGATATTTTTTCAAAATTGACAAACCATAAGCATGAAGGCACAATGTGAACTTATATTTTTTACAGCTTTCAGCTAATTATGAGATGATAAAGATATGGTCCATTGCTTAATACTGTTGGCAGAAGCTTGCTTATTGCCTAATAATAACCTTATCAATTATGTCCTCCATTCATGTATAGAAATCCCTCATAATGATTTTGTGTATATGGAAGAGTTATTGATGTTTTGTTGTTGCTGTTGTTTGGTTGTTCTTCTCTTTCTCCTTCTCCTTCTCCTCCTTCTCCTCCTCATCCTTCTTCTTAAATGGTCCCTGGCAGTAAGGAATCTATGTTTTAATATGGTTCTAGATAGCCTTTCAAGGTCTTAGAGCATCTAGACCCCAGATTTTATGAGTTAATTCCTACCTCCTTGTCCACAGTAGCCTTAACAATAAGGTTTTATTGGTCTTTGTGTGTAATAGTATGATCTTTCCCCAATATCCTCCTCTTCCACATTGAATAGTTTCTTGTGGCAAAAAGAAACAGTTAAGTAAAACTGACTCCTAATTGACCATATTGAACAGCACATTCAACAAACACTTTTTCCTGTCATCTCCCATCCTTTTTTCTGATAAAAGTATTTTATTTTTTTCCAGTTACATGCAAAGATAGTTCTCAACATTTGTTTATACAAGCTTTCCAATTTCAGATTTTTCTCCCTCTGCCCTCCCCTACACAGCAGGTAATCTGAAATAGATTATATATATATAATTTAGGGGAGGTGATTGTTCTATTTTCCCCACATTGCTCTGAACCAAATGACTGAATCTCTGGGTTAGAAGGGACCTTAGTTCAACTCTTGCCTAAGTAAGAAAGTCTGCAACCTACCTGACAAATGGGCATTCTTCTTTTGCTCAAGGGGAACTTATTGCTCCCCAGCGTGGCACCATTTCACCTTTAAAAGCTCTGTTGGGAGATGTCTCCTTACATCACAACTAAATCTGTCTGTAACATCCACACATTGATCCAAGTTCAGTCCTCTGGGGCCAAGCAGAATTAAGCTAATCCCCTTGTGATGTTACAGCCCTTTCGATCCCTTGTAGCTTGAATTGTCAAATGGTTAGATTTCTAGGGTCATAGAGTTGGACTAGAACCTCAGGTTCATCTAGTCCAACCTCTTTTTATTTTATTTTATCCTGAACTTAAATTAACTAAAACTATCAGACATGCAAATAAGATTTTTTTAAATCACAAAAGCATTTTACTATTTTCTAGTTACATGTAGATATAGTTTTCAACATTTGTTTTTATAAGATTTCTAGTTTCAAATTTTTCTCCCTCCTTCCCCCCCTCAAGACAGCAAGCAATCTGATATAGATTATATATGTACAATCACATTAAACACATTTCTGCATTATTCATGCTGTGAAAGAAGAATCAGAGAAAAAGGGAAAAACCTTAAAAAAGAAAAACAAAAAACTAGAAATAGTATAGTTCAATCTGCATTTGGATTCCATAGTTCTTTTTTTTTTCTTTTCTGGATTTGGAGAGCATTTTCCATCATGAGTCCTTTGGAACTATCTTGGAGCATCGAATTGCTGAGAAGAGTCAAGTCTATCAGTTGATCAACATGCAATGTTATTGATATTGTGTACAATGTTCTCTTGCTTCCACTCTTCTCACTCAGCATCAGTTCATGTAAGTCCTTCCAGGTTTCTCTGAAATCCACCTGCTCATCGTTTCTTACAGCACAATAGTATTCCATTACATCAAATACCATAACTTGTTTGGCCATTCCCCAATTGATGGATATCCCCTCAATTTCCAATTCCTTGCCACCACAAAAAGAGCAGCTATAAATATTTTTTGTACATGTGAGTCTTTTTCCCTTTCATGCAAATAAGAATTTAAAAAATTATACCTAAAATTTTAAACTTCTGATTATAATTGTAACACTCCCGAATATGTCTAGTCACTTTAACGATATAGTAACAAAATCTATTGGTTTCCTGATTTCCCCAACTGCTAATGCTTTACTGACAAAATGGATCTTGGAATTATATCATGTGTTCTGTTCATAGTTATATATGTACCTCTTGTCTTTCCAGGTAGAAACAAGGTCCTTGAGGGAAGGGAATGCCTCTTTTTTGTCTCTATGTTCTCAGTACTTAGCACAGTGCCTGGCACATAGTAGGTGCTTAATTTTGTCAATTGATTGATGATGTTACATTTTGGAGTATTTCTTTCTTATGTGTATTTTCCTGGATATTGATGATGCTTAAATAGTCAGAGTCAGTTTGTCTTTTGTGTTTTGGTCTTGATTATTTTACTCTGCCTATAAGACTTATAGGTCTTCTTCTCTTTCTTTGTGTTTTCCATATTTGTTCTTTTTTGCTGTATAATAATATTCCATTTTATCAATTTATCACAGTTTGTTAATCCAGTCTCTAATAATTGGTCTATTACAAATAATTTTGCTAGGAACATGTTTGAATTGATAGGTCTTTCTTTTTCTTTCAATAGTCTTTTTTGGGTGTAGGGCACAGTGAAATTACTGGATGAAGAGGTATGAACCATTTTGTATCTCATACTGTAGGATATCACATCAGTCTCCAAAAAGGTTGCACAGGGGCAGTTAGGTGGTGCAGTGGATAAAGTACCAGCCCTGCTATCAGGAGGACCTGAATTCAAATATGACCTCAGACACTTGACACTTACTAGCTGTGTGTGACTCTGGGCAAATCACTTAACCCTCATTGCCCTGCAAAAAAACCCAACCAACCAAACAAAAAGGTTACACAGATTGCCAACTCCAAAAGTAGTGTGATAAAAATCATAAAATGATATATTTAGGACTTGAAAGGGCCTCAAAAGCCATTGAATTCAAACCCATATTAACAGAAGAGAACACTAAGGAAAACAGAGGTGAAGTGATTTGCCCAGGGTCACACAGCTAGTAACTGTATAAGGCTGAATTTGAACCCAGATCTTCCTGGCTACAAGTTCAGTTCTATATCCATACCAGATTCTCTACATGTTATATTTGTTTTCTTTCTTTCTTTCTTTTTTGCAGGGCAATGGGGGTTAAGTAACTTGCCCAGGGTCACACAGCTAGTAAGTGTCAAGTGTCTGATGCTGGATTTGAACTCAGGTCCTCCTGAATCCAGGGCTGGTGCTTTATCTACTGCGCCACCTAGCTGCCCCTACATGTTATATTTTAAACTATTTTTGCAAATTTAATGTGTATGAGATAGTATCAGAATGATTTAATTTTGCATTTCTCTGATAATTAAAGAGTTTAAATGATTTTAGGTGGTTATTGTTAACTTGAATTATAAAAAAAATGCCTAGTTGTATATCTTTTATAATTTATTCCATTTGTAGAACATTTAATAGTTTCCACAATTACAATAGCTATCAGGGCACATACATGGTTCAATGGTTAGAGTACTAGACTTGAATTCAGTAAGAACTGAGTTTAAATCCTGCCCTAGGTATTCATTAGCTATGTGACCCTAGGGAAGCCACACTTAACTTCACCAGCCTCAGTGACCTCTTCTGTAAAATGATGATTATAACAGTGCCAACCTCATAGAATCATTTTGAGGATGAAATGAGAAGATATTGATGAAGTGCTTTGCAAGCCTTGAAGTGCTATATAAATATGATGCATCATTATTCTATTATTATAGATTTAAAAATATTTAGATCCTTAGTTCATTTGTAATTCATTGTTGGTGTATGGTGTTAGATGCGAATCTAATCCTATTTTTATCATAGGTATGCAGTTTTTCCAGCCAACTCTAGGACCCTAACTCATAGTATCCATTCCCCTAGGTACCTAATTTAGAAGAGTTCTAATTGGTAGGGTGCTTTTTGGCATATCAAGGCTTAATCTGCTTCTTCACACCCTCTCATATCTGTTCTCTGGAATGTTTACTTTGCTTTCTACATAAAGGCCCTTTAGAATACTCTGGACAGCTCCTCTCTTCTTTCTTCTCCAGGCTAAACATCTCCAGGTCTTCCTGCAACCAGATCTAGAGGTCTTTGTATGACTCAGCACTACCTCCAGAAGTTAACCTGTGGACTGGACTGAGTCTCTCTATGTCAGGACAGACCACAGGAATCTCCACCAGAACCATAACTACCCTTGATCTAGGTCAGGGATTTAGAGAAGGATTCTGGCTGAGGGAAGGTCCTGGCCTATTTCAAAGTTCTGAGAAACTACTGCCTAAAATCTAATGTGCCAGGGGCTGTGGCTAATTTTCTGCTGCCACTTTGCACATCTCATCTCATCTCATCTCATCTCATCTCATCTCATCTCATCTCATCTCATCTCATCTCATCTCATCTCATCTCATCTCATCTCATCTCATCTCATCTCATCTCTCTCTCTCTCTCTCTCTCTCTCTCTCTCTCTCTCTCTCTCTCTCTCTCTCTCCTTCTGTCCTTCCCTACCCCCTTCTCTCTTCTCTCCCCTTTCCCCCTCCTCTCCCCTCTCTCCTCTTTAATTCTGTCTCTCCCTGTCTCTCTCCCCTAGCTCTTTATCCTTCTCCACCTCTCTCCTCTCTCTCTCCCTCCCCCCCATCCTCATCAACAGTGAGCACACACATACACACCCACCCACCCCTTTTATTTATTCCTGGACATGAGTTTTGAAACATGTTAAAGCAGCCAGTGGGAGAAGGTAGACAGAGCCTTGCTATGAAAGCCATGAGAAGCACTGATTCAAAATGTGTTCAGATTCATGCAGAGAGATTTTTCAAGTATTTGATTAAATACAGAGATGCTGAACCATAAGCTACCTCTGACAGTCAGCTGCATTAGGATGCTGAGATGATGGATGAGAAAATGTGATCATTGCTGACAGCAAAGCCACACAATGTATCTGGACAAAAATTTCATTTTTTTTAGAGCAGTCCATTGGCTTCCAGGCTCCAGCAGCTCAAATATTTGATTAAGAATTTAAGAATGAATTAAACAAAAAGGAGAAGGGAAGAGGGAGAAAAGGGAAGATAGGAGAAGGGGAGATGGTAGAGGTGGGGGGAGAAAGAGGGAGGGAAAGGGAGAAGAAAGAAAGAAGGAGGGAGAGGAAGAAAGAAAAGGAGGAAGGGGGAGAGAGAATGAGAGGCAATAGTCAGCATTTGTATGAAGTATCTATCTTAAATCCAACATAAATTCTAAATGCTGTAGTGAATACAAGAAAAACATAAGACATCATGTCTACTATCAACTAGCTTACAGTACAGTAGGGAAGCAAGATCAATAAATATGAAATAAAATCATTTTCCAATCTCATGTAGACACAGGACCAGAGAGGCAGGTGATATAATGGAAAATATACTATGCTTGGAGTCAGTCAGGCAAGACTTGGATCAGAAACCCACCTCTGATACCTAGAAATGTGACTGTCAGGCAGAATTGAGGATGGGGTCCTTGGGACTCCACATTTTCAGGAAGTGGATAGCCCTTAGAGTCTATCAGTCCTCTAGAAACAGAAGAGTTTAGTACCTGGTTATCAAAAGTAATGAATTAAAATAGGAAGCTATCAGATGGCAGACTGGGTGAGTTTCTCTTCAGCCCATTTCTACCTTTCCTTCCTGCCCCTACTGAGAGTACATTTCACACAACTTGTGCTAGGCGAGGGTTGTGGTCCATCCCTCATGAGCATTCCTAATTAGAGCACTGATCAGAGAAAAGTCAATCACTTGCAGCCTCAGTTTCCACCTCTGTAAAATGAGGAAGTTAGCCTGAATGATTGTTGAGGTCCCTTCATGTTCTAAATTTATGATCCTTTGACTCTGGAGGCCACATAGCTGCATCATCCTCTTCTCATTGTTTTGTAGTCCTTATTGTGTATTTATCACATTCTACATGGCGTCATGATTAGCTGTGATTCATGGCTCATTCTTCCATACTTGGTTATAAGCTCCTGGAAGGCAGGGCCTTCTCTATCTCCCAGTGTCCAGCACAATATCCTTTACCCTCGCAGGTGCTTAGGAGATGCTTGTTGAATTGAACTGAAGGAAAGTGAGTCCTTCTTTGTCATCTTGTCTTGGCATAGTGATGACCCCGGGTTCTTGAAAGGTATGGCTCCCTGGCCCAAGCTCTGGCATCTGGAAGCTATAGGCCTGGAGATAAACTATGTGCCTTTTAGCTGAGGACTGGCCTAATTAAATTTGGAAAGGCCACAGGGTGAGGAGTCTTTGGGGCTCCCGCCATTTTTTGTGTCTTCTAAGGTCTGTGGAGGGGCTGTGATCTGCGTGGTTAGAGAGAGGAGTCACCTAGATCGGTCATAGATTTGTGAAAACACTGAAATGTAGATCCGGTCCAAGCCCTGTCACTAGCTTCTTCTTCTTCTTCTTCTTCTTCTTCTTCTTCTTCTTCTTCTTCTTCTTCTTCTTCTTCTTCTTCTTCTTCTTTTTGGCGGGGCAATGGGGGTTAAGTGACTTGCTCAGGGTCACACAGCTAGTAAGTGTCAAGTGTCTGAGGCTGGATTTGAGCTCAGGTACTCCTGAATCCAGGGCTGGTGCTTTATCCACTGTGCCACCTAGCCGCCCCCACTAGCTTCTTCTTAATGGACTTGGTTGTTAATGCTCTCACTCTCCTCAAATTATTTTCTATTTGCTTATGCATTTTGCTTCTCCCCTAGATTACTTTGTGCTTATTTTGTTTATATTCATATATTACATTTATATATTTTTATATTCATTTATTTTATTTTGTATTTAAATATGAAAGTGTATGCTTTTTTTCCCCTCTGTGAAAGGAAATCTTGAGTGCAAGGACACTTTCATTTTTTTTTTATTCCCAGCATCTAATATGATGCTTAGCACAGAATATCTGTTTTTGAAGTTTGTCAATTATGGATAGATTGATACACATCTCAGTCTCCTCATCTATAAAATGAGGGTTACACTAAATGGCCTCTGAGATCCCTGGCAGCTTTACATCCATGATCCCATGATCCAGTGAATGAACGGATATCTTGTCATCAGGAGAATGTTGAGGACCTAGAATAGTTTTCACTTTTGTCCTTGTATCCCCAGTGCCTAGCCCAGTGTCTGATGTAGAGTCCATGTTTAATGCATGCTTGTGGATTGATAGATTATACATGCCTTAGCTTCATTATTTCTTTGCTAAAACATAATAAACACTTTTATTTATAGTTTTGAGTTCCAAATCCTTCCTCCCCTCCCCACCCCCTGAGGTGGTAAGCAATCAGATATGGGTTACACATGTGCAATTAAGTTTCATTATTTCTAAAAGAAGAGGGTCCTGGTATCTTCAGCTCCTAGCTCCCAGTCTTGAATGTGGACGATGCTTAATCAATGCTTATTGATTTGAATTCTGTAAACCTGAGTCTCTGCCCTGTAGAAGAATAATACCTACTCATCGCTCTCATACAAGTTCTAACAAGGATAAATGAGACAATAAATGTGAAAATGACTTTTGGGTCTTAGGGTGTAAGTTCCAAAAGATATAAATTTTAAACATATCAGAAATCCCTATTATACTACAGGCTATCTTATAAAGGAGCCATTTAGATGTTTGACTAAATCTTTTCTGCCTCCCCACTCAGGATCGTAGACACTTCGAGAGGATCATGGAAGAATCACTTAACCTCTCTGGGTCTGTTTCCTGATCTACAAAAGGGGGATAATAACATTTATATGAACAATTTCCCACTGCCAGGGCTCCAGTAGTGTAAAGTTATCAAGGTCTCCCATAGCTCACTCAGGGAGCAGAGAGGTGAGCAATGAAAAGCAACAAAAGGAAGAATCAATGTCCTAGGTCCCCATTTCTTACCAAATGTACCAACCTTGACTCTGGGAGGTCACTACAAGGAGGACGACAGTGGGGATGTCTGCTAGCTTCCAATTAGGAGGTCTGAATATAAGCATCTGAACTGTGTCCTTGGAACTCCTGAGTTGGTAGCGTGATGATAAACTGAACCACCCATGAGTCTGAACCACCCATGTTTGGGAGAACCATCAGGCATGCAACCTGTGTGGTAGGAATCTTAATATATGTGATTTTATTTCTTTTGCTTCTGTGATTATGAGTAAAAAACAACACACTAAAAATGGCAGCCTAAATTTAAGTGTGTAATTTTCATTAGCATCCCTTACAGCATTTTTATAAAAGTGTAAAAAAAATAAAAGGAAGCATGATGTCAACCTTAGAGCTCTCTAGAAATGTAAATTACTATTCTTCTAGTGGAAAGAACTCTGGAACATCAGTCGAATGACCTGAGATCTGGTCTCAGCTTGGTTACTAATGAACTGTGTAGCCTTAGGAAGTCATGTCACATCTCTGGGATTCAGTTTCCTGTCAAAAGAAGTAGTTGGACTAAGTGAACTCTAAGTTATTTTCCAGCTTTCCAATTCTCTATTCTGTGGTCTCTCCCAGCTCTAACATTTCCTGTTCTGAAGTTTCTCTCAGTTTTGACATTTCTGTTCTAAGGCCCCTTTCAGCTCTGTCATTTTTTCCAAGATCCCTCCCAACTTTGACATTCTATGTTCTATGATCTTAGTGGGATTTACAACTGCCTTTGAATATAGAACTGCTCTTGTGGCTTTTCTCATTTTTCCCTTCTCTCTACCCTATGCTCAAAACTACCCAGTATGAAATTGCTTTGCCATCTTCCACAGTCCCTTCTTTTCCACTGGGAAAGTCTATTCTTTAATCTGATGGTTTAGTTCAACTCAGCTCCATGTGCCTGACTTTATTTCTCAGAATAGGTAAGGGGGCCAGGTAGCCTGCATTGTGTGGTGCTATAAATGGCCAAAAGATATATTTACTATTTACATAAAGATAGAGAGAGGAGCTGGAGGTCATTGATTTTGCTGTCTGGTAGATTTGTACTACCTTCAGGATGGGAAGTGGACAGTTCAAACCTCAGAATCCCAGAGTCCTTCACAAATCCCAGAGGCCCTTAATCCCAACTTGTATCCAAAGAGGAATATGCTTTTTAGTACCTTCACCAAAGGGTCATCCTTTCTTTGCTTAAGTCTACTTCCTCCCAAGCCATCCCATTTTATTCTGGGGTACCTGTAATTATTAAGATGGTCTGCCTTATGTTGTTGTTGAGTTGTTTCAGTTGTATCTGATTCTTTGTGACCCCCTTTGGGGTTTTCTTGGCAGAGACACTGGAGCGGTTTGTCATTTCCTTCTCCAGCTCATTTTATTGATGAGGAACTGAGGCAAACAAGGTTGTGACTTGTCCAGCATCACATGGCCACTAAGTGTTGGAAGATGGATCTGAATTCATGAAAATGAGTCCTCCTGATTCCAAACCCTATCCATTGAACCACCTAGCTATCCCATTCTGTCTTTTATCAAGTCTAAATTTATGTCTTGGCACCTAGAAAGGGGAAGTGACTTGCCAAAGGTGACACTGCTGCTAAGTGGTAGTGCCAGGTCTGGAACTCAAGGTTTTCTGTTTCTTTCTGATTTAGAATTGATTGACTCCTTAAGAAGAGATGAAAATGTTTTACTTTGTCCATCACTGAAGTCTTGGGCCTCCTTGGTCAAGGATTTTTTGTCCCTGGGACTTTCCAGGGAGCCCTGCACTGGTCCCACATCTTCTATCCATTGCCCCTAGTTCTGCCATCCAAGACCATCCTTCTATCCATTCATTCAATGAGAATGAATTAAGCCCTTTCTACAAAAGTCACTGTTTCAGGCCCTGTGGATGACTAAAATGAGAAATAATCTTTACCTATTAGGAGAATATACCTACAGTATAGTCAACCAAGGAGAAGCCAGGTAGTACAGTGGATAGAGCACTGGACTTGGAATCAGGAATATATCATTATGAGTTCAAATCCAGTCTCAGACACTGCATGACCCTGAGAAAGTCACTTCACCTTGTTTACCTCAGTTTCCTCATCTTTCATATGAGCTGGAGAAGGAAATGACAAACCACTCCAGTATCTTGGCCAAGAAAACCCCAAATGGGGTCAAGAAGGGTCAGACATGATTGAACACACTCAAATAGTTAATCAATCAATCAACATTTATTAAACACCTACTATATGCTAGGTATTATGCCAGTCTACTGATTCAATATTCTACTAGAAGGCTAAAGTGGGCTGTCTCATCCCTCTGGCTAGTGAAAGCTCTTTAAATGCTCAAAGACAACTAGAATGTCAATCAATCAATTAATGCATTTATTGAACACCTCCTATGTATCAGAGACCAAGTGAAAAAAAAAAAGAAGATAGACTTTGAATCCCGTAGGACTAGGGTGAACCTTATTTGTCTTAGTGTCCCAGCAGATGTGTTGGCCCCTTGAAGAGGATCCAGAAAACTCCCTGGACAAGCTGCCAAGGGCTCTAGAAGGTGATTTAAATCCTTGTTGCTTTCAATGAATGCCTTCATTTCCAAAACAATCTGAAAAGCTCCCTTGCAGATATGGAAATGTTCAAAACTCTTATAATCCAAAAGAACTAGTTATAGTGAGAAGATGAATGTTTTTAAACAAGTCAACAAGTCAACAAGCATTTATAAACATGTACTGGGTTCCAAGTACCTTGTTAAGCCTGAGGATTCAGAGGAAGGTAAAAGCTAGGCCCTGCTCTCAAGGAGTTCACAGTCTAATGGGGGAGGTAACATGCAAACACCAATGTGCAAACAAGCTCTGGACAGATAAATTGGAGATAACCAGCAGTGAGAAGGCACCAAATTAAGCAGGATTAGGAAAGCTGGGATTTGGACCAAAAGATTCTCAGGGATGGGTCTTTGGTGTCCATTCCTGGTCCATCCCCACATAGTCTTGGGTTTCCCAGAAATAATCTCTCCCATTGCCTGCCCTCACCACCACATGTATTCATGCTTTTACAGGACTTGTTGAGGAATTCCAATAAGGTACAGTGAAATCTTAGTTATTCATGGTAATCAAAAAAGCAGGGATACAGTTAATCCAAAAACTATTTGCATTTAACCCCTGAATTCAGTTTTTAAAAGTTCTCACAAGTGCTAAAGAGGAGATATAAGTGTGTGTATCTCTCTCTCTCTCTCTCTCTCTCTCTCTCTCTCTCTCTCTCTATATATATATATATATATATATATATATATATATACACATATAGTTCAACTCTTTGTGATTCTATTTGTGATTTTCTTAGCAAAGTTACTAGAGTCATTTGCCATTTCTTTCTCCAACTCATTTTATGAATCAAGAAACTGGAGGAAATGGGGTTAAACGAGTTGTACAGGGTCACTCAGCTAATAACCTCAAACCAGATTTGAACTCAGGTCTTCCTGACTTCAAGCCCAGTACTCTATTCACTGTATCCCTGTGTAACGATTGGAATGACGCCACCTGCTGGAGACTTACTGTAGAAGAGTTCTGCCCATGAAGCGAAGGTCTTTGAGGGCAAGACCAGGAGTCAGGAAGTGACGCGGGCTAGTGGGAGGAGGAAGGAAGAGACTGGCGCTGAGTCTCGCGCTCTCTTTCCTGAGGACGCTGGCGGAGAAGGGAGCTAGAAATGTGCTCTCCCTTTAATAGATAGGAATCTAGGCCTTTCTCTCTCTCTTTACCAAATTCTTATTCTCCTTAATAAATGCTTAAAAGTCTAACTCTTGCTAAAGCTTATAATTTATTGGCGACCACTCATTAGATATTTTAGACAGACTAGCTAGAATTTTAGCCCTTAACACCTGAGCTGCCTCCCTCTCTCTCTCTCTCTCTCTCTCTCTCTCTCTCTCTCTCTCTCTCTCTCTCTCCCCCTTTCTCTCCATATACACATATATATGTCATATATCCATAATATGACAATTCATTTAATTTTATAATAATAATAATAAAATACCTGTTCTTGATAAAGCACATTAAGTTTTGCAAAGACTTTACATGAATCATCTCATTTGATCCCCCTGACATCTCTATGAGATGGGGACTAGAGATACTATTATCCCCATTTTACAGATAAGAAAATTGAGAAGTTAGATGGATTAAAAATAATCCCTTGCTTGCTAAGTGCTGGAGGTGGGTTTTGAACCCTTATCTCTCCTCACTCTGTGTATGATGCTCTTTCTACTACACAGAGTCTGGAAGGGACCTGAGAGACCATAAATCAGAAAGTGATGAGGATCTAGACATCTAAAACATTGAGAGGGGCTGCCCAAGGTCACACAGAGAATTTGTGGCAAGGCTAGCTCTAGAACATTCTCTATATGTGGAGGAATGAGGACTGGGCTGAGAATCAGCAGACCCAAGTTCTAGAGCCTGCTGTGCATCTTAGGAGTTGTGTGACCAGGAAGGAGTATGACTTTTTAGGTCTTGGCTTCTTCACCTGTAGAATGAAGGGACTGGAATATATGTAGTGGATGGAGAGTTGGCCTTGAACCCAAGAAGACTTGGGCTCAAGCCCCACCTCTGACACTTACTGGCCTTGTGATCCTGGACAAGTCACTTATCCTGGGCAGCTCTGGAACACTGGAAGGTGACAGGCTGCAGTCTGCATTAGGAGAGGGGGCTTCTTCATCTGGGAGCTCCTTCTCCCAGTGAAATCACAAGTCCAATCCTCATCCCAATGGAATCTGGCTATCTGGTAAGCTTCTTGAGAGCAGAGACTCTCTTTTACTTTTCTTTCTATCCCCAGCCCTTAACCCAGCACCTGGTAAATAGTAGGTGCTTAATAAATGGTTACCAAATTGAACACCTATTTTTTCCCCCTGGCTGGACTAAAGGCCACCCATGTGTAAATAAAATATAAATAGAAGAATGGAGAAAATCGGTAAGTATGTATGACTGGCCTCTGATGGGTTTATAAGACCATCCAGTTGGAGATAATGGGTATTTGAAAGTAGCCATAAGTAGATGAGCCTGATTCTCTAATCTATGGCTGGGAGTGGCATAAAGCCATGGAGGAATCCACGGTACCAATAGAGCATGGAAGAATTTTGCTTTCCCTCTCTCATTGAAACTGAAAATGGGGGACTCCTCTCCCATAGTTCAATTAGCCCAACAATCATTTAGGAAGCATAAGGCATAAGTCGAAGCAGCTTGGCCTGGCAGACAGAGCACCTGGGGTCCTGACCCAAGGGTTTTCTTGCCAGGTTTTAGTTCCCTACATCAATGAAATAATTGGCCCAGTTTACAAAAAGCACCAGGCACAAAGACAAAAATGAAAATGGTCCCACAAGTAGTTATGCCCCAGGGAAGTGAAAGGGGATGTGGCCGATTGCGTTGAAGAGCATGCTGGGCTGGCTTTGACCTTGGCTGCACATGTCCCTTGCCCTCTTGGGGATCCATCTTCTTCATCTGTAAAATGACAGGGTTAGACTATGTCATCTTGTAGATCCCTTCCAGCCCTAAACTTATGATCTTAAAAGCAAGAATCAACTCTCCCTGATGTCTTATCCTTGGAATAGAAACTGCTTCCATAGAGACCATACTTAAAGAATTATTATTGTTGCTGTTTAATTGTTTTCAGTCATGTCCAACTCTTCATGAGCCCATTTGGGATTTTCTTGGCAAAGATACTAAGTGGTTTGCCATTTCCTTCTCCAGTTCATTTTCAGATGAGGAAACTGAAGCAAACAGGGTGAAGTGACTTGCCCAGGGTCACATAGCTGGTAAAAGGATTAGATCTGAACTTAGGAAAAAGAAGATTTCATAGTTCCAGGTCTGGCGCTAGAAACATTGAACAATTTAGATGTCCTAAAGAATTATAGGATCATCTAATCTAACCCAAACATGAAATAATCCCTGAAAAGTGATCATTTGGCTTTTGCTCAAAGTCCTCTAAGGAGAGAGAACACATTACCTCTCCAGGATTATGAATTAACCTAGGAATCCCAGGATTCACCACTGCTTTGGGTCTGTGATTCCATAAATGTGATTACCCTCTTCTATCATGAGGTGGGTCAAAACTAGACTTTGCCTTCCCTCCATGGGGCTCTTCTGTATTCATCACTGGGATGGCCACCCAATATCCTGGAGGACTTCCTTAGGTTCTCTTAACAGTGAGAGGATACAGGATGATTACCCTCTCCCATCATGTGGTGGGTCAAAACTAGTCTTTGCTACCCTCCAGGGTACTCTTCTATATTTATCACTGGAATGGCCACCCAGTATCCTGGGGGACTTTCCTTAGGTTCTCTTCATAGTGAGAGAATACAGGGTAGTCTTAAAGTTATCCTTGACAGGTAGGTGCTGGAATTGGAGACAAGGAGTCCTGAGTTCAAGTGTTGCCTCAGACACTTATTAGCTCTGTGACCTCAGGCAAGTCATTTTTGACTCTCTATTCCTCAATTTCCCCATGTGTAATAATAACACCTTCCTCTCACGATTGTTGTGAGGATTAAATGAGATAAAACATGTAATGGGCTTTGAAACCTTAAAGGGTTATAGAAATGCTAGTTATTATCATCAACTGACATCATTGTAATTATTAAAAAGTGCGTATTTCGGTTTCAGGAAAATCCAAGCTATTAGTCATGTATAAGCCCCAGCCCTCCTGTTGCTGATGTGAGGATGAGCTGTAGTGATTCTTTCTCCCCACCAGAGAGCCCCCTCAGAACACTTTCTTGTCTGATGATTCTTTTCGGCTTTTTTCAATGTCAGGGTTGCTCTCAAATCCTTCTGATGATCTCTCAATGTCTGGAGCACAAATTCAGGATTGATCGCTGCAGATTTCACTGTTGGCTGGTTCTTGCATAAATCCACAGGTGTCTGAAACATGGGCAAAGGGGTCATTGAATTCAGGTGTTAATGGGCCATGGCAGGAAGGTTGGGAGGGGAGGGACCCATCGTGACCACTGCAAGCTCATGGGCACTTTCAGAGACAAAAAACTAGGTGAGAGACACCACACAATGTTACCATGTTTGGGGAGGCAGGGAATTGATCTTTGCCAGGTGGGTGGCAGCTGCTGCCAATAGCCTGAATCGGTCCCCTAGCCTCTCCTTCTTTGAGGCTGAAGATAAAAGCAGGAGGACCTGGGCCCCTGTGCTGGCATTTTGGCTGGTCCATATAGCATGTGTTAACAGAATGGAGAACAAAAGGTTCAAGGGAGATTTTTTTTTCCTTTTGGTGACAAAGGAGGATTGTGGACCTAGAGCAGTGGTGTATGTACCTGGATGGTTCTCTCTCTCTCTCTCTCTCTCTCTCTCTCTCTCTCTCTCTCTCTCTCTCTCTCTCTCTCTCTCTGTCTTTCTCTCTCTCTGTTTCTGTCTCTATCTGTCTGTCTCTATGTCTGTCTCTGTCTCTTTGTCTCCATCTTTTCCTTCTCTTCCCTCTCTCCCCCCTCTCTTTCTCTCCCTCTCTGTCTCTCTCTTTCTCCCTTGAGTTCTTGGGCATGGAAGATGCAGAAGAGTTGGACAATAAAGACAAGTTGAGTAAGATCTGTGTCTTTGATTACACATGACATGTCAACTCTTGTCATCTCCCCCCTTAGACAGGGAACTCATTACCAGCAGAGTTGTTCCCCAGCACACAGTAGGAGCTTAATAAATGCTAGATGTCTGTCTAACCTTCCGATGGTTTTCTGTTCTCTCAGCTTTGTCTGTACCAGGAGGGGGAAGATCTTAGAAGTCAGTCCATAAGGTAGCAAGCATTTATTAAGCACTTACTGTGTTATGGGAATTAAGTTGACTGCTGGGAAAACAGTGGGAACCAAAACCCATTTCTGCTCTCTGGGAGCTCACATTTGAATAGAGGAGACAGCATGTGGACAATTGGGCACAGTCAATATACACAGGCACACAGGGTTGTTGTGGAGTCATCATTCAGCAGTCTGACTTTCTGTGATCCCATTTGGGGTTTTCTTGGCAGAGACACTGGAATGCTTGCCATTTATTTCCTTTTCCAGCTCATTTGACAGATGAGGAATCTGAGAAAAATGGTAAAGTGACTTGCCCAGGGTCACCCAGCTAGTGAGTGTCTGAGGCCAGATTTGATGTCACAAAGATGAGTTTGATGGGGCCCGAGACTTTATCTACAGCAGTGCCCTTAGCTGCCCCATATATGGAGTAGATGGAAAACAATCAGAAAGGAGAAGCTGAAAGGGAGAGAGGACCAACAAAAGGGTCCTGCAGAATGTGATGCCTGAACTGTATTTTGAAGGAGGACAGCCAGAGGACCCTCATGTGACTGTCTTGCTTAATATGATGATTCTTGGGCTCTCATGGGTATATCAAGAAACTCAGTAGTGATAAATGGAGTCATAGTAAGTACACGTTAACTAAATGTGACTTGTCTCACAAACAATTGGCAACTGGTGGGGTTCCATAGTGCAGGGATCACTGGGTCAGGAATACTCATGTTCCTGAGTTCAAATCCAGCCTAATAGTTTTGTGACCTTGTGTAAGTCACATAATCCTGTTTGCCTCAGTTTCCTCATCTGTCAAAATGAACTGGAGAAGGAAATGACAAACCACTCCATTGTCTTTGCCAAGAAATCTCCAAATGGGGTCACAGAAAATTAGACAAGACTGAAAAAATAACTGAACTGTCATGAAAGAAACCAGTTGGGATAATAATACCCTGGGGTGTTTGATTATAGGTAAAGTACTAAGAAGGAAATAACCAGCCTCCTTCAGGGGCTGGTTATTTCCTTCTTAGTACTTTACCTATAATTAAGATATGTTGCTATCAGGTGATGGTGATATCTTGGTTAAAGCTAGGTAGAGTGTTGGCCCTGGAGTGAGGAAGATCTGCATTCAAATCCTGCCTCAGACATTAGCTGTGAGACTCTGGGCAAATTATTTAACCTCTATCTGTCAGTGTCCTCCACTGTAAAATGGGGTATAATATTTGGAAAGCAATTTATAAACCTTAAGGCACTTTACAAATGCTAGCTATTATTAGTGTTAAAACTTCAATGTCAAAAAAACCCCAAAAAACCCCAAAACAACAACAACAAAACTTTCAATGTCTAGAAAACCCGACAATGTAGGCACTGTTAATGGAGATACTTTAAGACTGTCTAATTTGTGTTCTTCCCCTCTCTTTATATCACTGCCATTTCAAAATCACCTCTACTCCCCGCCTTATAACAAAGAAGTACAATTAAGGAAATCAAATGCACCCATTAGTCATGTTTGGCAATGTATGTATGATTCCGCACCTGTAGCCCACCACCTCTCTGCTAAGACTCATGTTTTATTGTCAATTCTGCAAAGTTTGACCCAATTCCAACTTGTTCTGCATTGATCAGAATTCTGACATCTTTCTGTATGATTTTTGTTTGCCACTCTAAGTTTTTCTCCTCCTTCTGCTTACTCTCCAGAAGTATTGGTTAACTGAGACCCATTTTCTTTGAATTTCATAAAAGACACTGGGAAATCACTGGGTGCTTCAATTGTGCTTTTATAATTATATACATAAGTATTAAGCCTATTAAGTAGAATCATACCCTAGTATTCTTTTTTTTCCTTCTTTTTGGTGAGGCAATTGGGGTTAAGTGACTTGCCTAGGGTCACACAACTAGTAAGTGTCAAGTGTCTGAGGCCGGATTTGAACTCAGAGGTCCTCCTGACTCCAGGGCCTGTGCTCTATCCATTGCGCCACCTAGCTGCCCCATACCCTAGTATTCTTCTTCTTCTTTTTTTTGGTGAGGCAATTGGGGTTAAGTGACTTGCCCAGGGTCACACAGCTAGTAAGTGTGAAGGGTCTGAGGCCGGATTTGAACTCAGGTTCTTCTGAATCCAGGGCTGGTGCTCTATCCATTGTGCCACCTAGCTGCCCCATACCCTAGTATTCTTAAGCACTTTTCCAAAATAAATTTCTTAAATTTCTGGCCTCTAGTCTATTCCCTAGGCAGACTCCTGACCTCCTGTCTATTTTTACTCTTTCATAGAAGTGTGGTTTCTGTTTGATACTTCTGGTATCCTTAGGCCAACTCATTTAACACCCCTGATTCCTTGAAGAGTCACCACAAGAAATGGGCTGTTGAGGCGTAGCTTGGTGGTGTACTGGATAGAGTGCCAGTACTGTAGCTAGGAAGATCTGAGTTCAAATCTGGCCTCAGATACTTACTAGCTGTATGAACCTGGGCAAGTCATTTGACTTCCATTTATTTTAATCCATTGAAAAAAGGAAATGGCAAATGACTCCAGTATCTTTGCCAAGAAAAGCCCAAATGGGGTCATGAAGAGTCAGACATATCCCCATTTAGGCTTGATTCCTGGAAACCCTTCTTAACAGTGAGATTAGGAACGGAGACTGAATTTTACTTCTACTGACATAGGAAACTCCCTTTACCTCTGAAGGTACCTTCTCTACAACTTAGAGTCTTAGAAATTTGTCTAGATGACTGAGCTCAAATAATCTGTTCAGGGTCATATAGCCAGTATAGATCAAGGTGCGACTTGAATCTAGATGTTCCTACACTGGAGACTAGCTTTTAGTACCAAAATGAATGGGTTTTTTCTGGAAGATCCAATTCAATAAACATTTATTAAGCATCTACTACATGTCAGGCACATAGTACCTAAGTGCCAGGAATACAATTAATAATAAGAAAGACAGATAACTCCTGCCCTCAAGGAGCTTACTATCTAAAAGGGGAGACAACAACAAAAAGAGACAGGAAATCAGGGGATTGTGAGTGGGGTGGGTCTGGACACCAAGGGACATCTTGTTCCATGAAGATGAAGTGAGGCAAGGCAGTGGAATGAGATCATGACTCTTTCTCACTTGTTGTTCCAGTCTTGTCTGACTCTTTGTGAGCCCATCTGGGGTCTTCTTGGCAAAGATACTAGAGTGGTTTGACATTTCCTTCTCCAGCTCACTTGACAGATGAGGAAACTGAGGCAAACAGGGTGAGGTGAGGTACCCAAGGTCACACAGCTAGGAAGTGTCTGAGGCCAGATTTGAACTCATAAGGAAGAGTCTTCCTGACTCCAAGCCTGGTGCTCTACCATTGCATCACCTTGCTGCCTTTGTTTTTTTCCCTCACTAGAATCATCAAACATAGACTGGATGACCACTTGTTGTGTGTATTGTCCAAGGGATTCCTAGTCAGTCATGGATTAGTTTCAATGGCCTTTGAGGTCTTTTCCAGTTCTGAGATTCAGTAATGACTGTTTGCTGGTAACCAAGACTTAATAGGAAATCTTGGATTTCTATCTGTTCAAAAAACTAGTTATATAAACTGTCTGACGTGCACTCAGTCCTGATGCTTTCAATAGATGATTTGCCCACTTGGAAATTTTATCTAACAGCCCCACAGACTGGAAAAGAACTTTGGTAATTGAGTGTTCCTGTGATCTGCTTTATTCTGGAAACAAAGAGAATGATTGTCAAGAATTTCTAGCCAGAGAGGCTGGACAGAGCCTCTCTGGGCCTTTGAATCTAGGTAATTACTGTGAATGCTAATGACTTGGAAGGCTGGGTAAAAGCCACTTCAGTCCATCATTTTAGTGCCTGTCTCTCCTGTTTTCTTCCGGTAACTATGGAGATACACCTTGTATTCTCTTTTGCAACTTCTCTTCAACCCCAGACACCTGCAGCCAATGCAGCTGATTGATAGGTGACAGTGGAGAGATGGAGGAGATAAAGTGGTCTAGGGCTTCTCAAAGGAAAGAAGTTTCTGGAGACCCTGGAGTTGGGAGCGTGGGAATCTTGGTTTTCTTTAGAGATAATCCATTTTAGTCACTTTCAGCTACATCTCCCTGAACTGCATTTAACAGGTTATTTGACTTGGAATCTGAAAATCTGGCTTCGCACCCCAACTTTGTTACTAAATAGCTGTGTGACTATGGACAGTTACTATCCCTCTCTGGGACTCAATTTCCTTATCTGTAAAGTGAGGAAATTGGATTAAATGGCACCTGTGGTTATAGAGCACTAGGGAGATACTGAATCCCACATGTTATCTAGCGGTGTTGGCCACAAAGAAGGTGTTAAAAATGCTTAATAATGAGTTGCTTTTATTCAGGCCTTTCTGACTCTTTGTGACCCCCTTTGGTGGTTTTCTTGGCAGAGATACCGGAGTGGTTTTTCATTTCCTTCTTCAGTTCATTTGACAGAGAAGGAAATCAAGGCAAACAAGGGTAAGTGACTTGCCCAAGGTCACACAGCTAGTAAGTGTCCGAGGCTGGATTTGGACTCAGGAAAATGAGCCTTCCTGATTCCAGGCCCAGTCCTCTATCCACTGCATCACCTAGCTGCCCTTAATGATGAGTACTTCTGATTTTTCACTTGGCCACATTGTGATGTCTGTTGTATAGCTCAAATAGCGGTAGATATAATTACTAGCATCAAGCAGTGACTGGAAGTTTTCAAAGCACTTTGCATAGATAATCTCATTTGATCCTCAAAACATCCTGAAAGGTTTGTGTTATTATTATCCCATTTTATATAGATAAAGAAACTGAAGTTGAGAGAGGTTAAAGACTTGCCCAGGGTCACACCGGTAATGTGTCTAAAACAGAATTCGAATACGGATCTTCCTAATTCCTAGTGCAGAATTCTTTGCATTAGGCTATCTTGGTTCCTCAAATATTTGTTCCCTCCAGTTGTACAGAATGCAGCCCATCCATGGCTGTCCATTCTGTGTAATTCTTTTCCATGTCCTTCCATAAGTTTGCCACAGGGGGTCCACCCTAGTGCTAGGGTCTTCTCACTTTCTATTTACACTGTGAGGTTGCACCAAGCACACATAGGCTCTCCATTGGTTAGTCCTTACTTTTGCTGTGTTTTTGTAATTAGTCACTTCTTCGATGACTAACATCTTTTAGTCAAACTGATAAGAATCACACAGCCCTCATGGGTCAGGATTGGATCAGTAGTGGTGAAAGTATTGTTTGGGGCCATAGGTGAGCCCAGAGTGAGCCTGTCAGTTCCTTCCTAGCTCTGTGGGGCACAAAAGGACATTTTACCTTATCTTTCGGGGTGTTCTGGCTGGACCCTAGTGGGAAGGCTTGTGGTATGTGGGCCAATAGTTGTCAGTCCATGGGTAGTTTGATCTGAAGGCTGTGAGGCAGGACCCTTTTCTTCCCAACAACATTTCTTCTTCTGTTGATCACAGGGCCAGAAAGGCTTCTCTTAAGTATTCAGTCCTTAGGATTTCAAAGGTCTTCTCTTTCCTGGAGGCCTATTAAAATCCAAATACCCTCAGGAGTTAAAAACTGAAACCAGACCCTTTAGAGGACTTTAGGTAATAGCTAATTAAGAGCAGGATCTCTCTGTGTGAATAGGGAGGGAATACCAGAAAGAGAAGCATGGAGGAGGCCAGAGGTTGGGGGTGCGGGTGGGGTGAGATATCTAGAGTATGGAAAATGTTCACTTTACAGTTATCTTTGGGGGTATATAGGCTGTGTTATCAGCTATAGCTCCTTCCCTCAGCCAGCTGCTTCGACTGGATTATTATCTCTGTTTTCTAGACTTCATCGTTTTCCTATTTATTCCATTCACGTAAAACTAACCAATGAGAGAGGAAGGATGTGGGGGAGGGAACAGGGAAAGTGGTTGCTATGGAGTCATTCCTATACCTGTCAACTAGGCCAAGGGGAATCATTCATTCTGAAACTGAAGGGGTGCTAGTCAAAGTAGGTTAGGAAGCCACCACCCCAGCCCTGGTGGGTTTGAGTTCTGGCTGAGCTACTTCTGATCTGTCTGTGTGACCAAGGACAAGTCATTTCCTCTCTGTGTGGCTTAATTTTCCTCATTTGGAAGTCAAGGTAACAAGCATTCATTAATTGCCTACTGTGTAGCAGGCAGTATGTTAAGTGCCAGGGACAAAAAGACTATTCTTGCTCTCCACAAGTTCCAAGTTTAATAGGGGAGAGAACATGAAAATAACCACATATAATACAAGATACATACACACACAGAAGACTTTGGGAAGACTCTGTGTTTATGCATGTATAATGTATGTGTATATATGTACATGTATATATATAATACACTTGGTCACATATAGTATGCTACTTATAGTATAGTACACTATATAGACTATATATAGTATACTATAGCATACAGTATGGTATATATAGCATGTTATATAGTATGTACATATGTATACACATATGCATACATATATATACACTACTATACATATACACACAAAACCATTTTAGTATATATATATATGTGTATATATATATATATATATTCAATTCTATTTAGTTTCTTTTCAGTCATATATGTCTGACTCTTTGTAACCCCATTCTGGGTTTTCTTGGAAAAGATACTGGAGTGATTGGCCATTGTCTTCTCCAGCTCATTTGACAGATAAGGAAACTGAGGCAAGCAGGGTTAAATGACTTGCCCAGGGTCATATAGCTAGTAGGAATCTGAGGCTGGATTTGAACTCAAGAAGATGAGTTTTCCTGACTCCAAACCTGGCACTCTATCCACTGTGCTACCTAAATGGCTGGGAGGAACATTGAAGGTTATATAATCCACATCTTATTTTATGGGGGAGGAAACTGAGTTAAATGATTTGTCCAGTTCAGTGAAGGAGATTTTTAAAGACCTTTTTTTAAAATGAGCTCATTGCTATGTTGGATGCCTTCCTATTGGGAAATCTAACATTACCAATTTGAATCTCAAAATAATATTGACAGGGACACTTTGTGCTTTTCTCCTGCCCTTGGCCCTAGAAGGAGGGTTTTTCTCTCTGGCTAAGGCTTCCCCAAAGCAGAATGCCAGCAAGCTCTTGATAGATGATACTTTAAGCACAGACTACCAAAGGAAAGTCCCATCTATTCCTCCATTTTCTACCTTCCAATTCTCTTCTTTCCAAGGGCAAGAAGATAAAATTGTGATTCCATCCCTTCCCCCACCTACATACCTTATTATTTCCTAGGTGGCTAGTGGTGGTTGGCAGAAGTAATGGGAACTTTCTCTGAAGACAGTCAAGATGCTTTGAAGAGGTGAATGATCTTGTTTACTGAAAGGAAATGGTTCATTACCCATCATCACATCAAGTCCTCTGAGGGTTCATGTGAGAGAAAACTTGGTTTTATGGGAAGGGATGGTTGAGGTCCTCGAATTGATCTCTTGGGAGAGAATGATCTGCCTGATTTCATAGCCCTTACCATTTAGTATAATGAGCATAATTACATAGAATTAACATAAATTATTTGTTTAAAAGAAGTGGAGAGGAATTAAGTGAATCAGATAAACATCAATAGTCTTCAAATAGTCATGGCTTACATTCACAGAACATTTTGAAAAGGGCTCTTTGTCCAGGGTCAGAGAACCGGTATGTGTGGAAGGGAGGACCTGAACCCAGGTCTTTCCAAGGTCAAAGTCAACCCTTTATCCACTCTGCCATAGCAGTTCCCCCTGTGGACTTATGGAGTGAGCACACCTTTGAGTCAGAAGCAGCCTTATCTTTAAAATCCTTTTCTACAAAATGAGGGCAGTGGACATGACCTCTGACATTCCTTGAGATTCTAAGTTTAGCAGAGTGTCTGGGAAATAGTAGGTGCTTAATAAATGTTGATTGATTGATCTTAAAGATACTCTAGTAGAACCCCTTTTCCAAAGCATGTATTTATGCTCTGCTATTCATGTCTCCTCATCTGCTTTTTGCCTTCTAACTGATGGTTATCCATGGCATGACCCACCTGTAAAACTTAGGCCATGAGCAAGCACATCCCAGAACTGGATTTTTGCCACTCACTTATTCAATACATATATGGGGACTGCCCTCCATTTCTGGGGATTTTGGCGGGCCTCCAAACATCCCAGACTCTACTCCTTGGAAATTTGTTCCAGTGAACTGATCATTGCAGTCTGGGGAATACTTGTTTCAGTCCTTTAAAAAAATTTCCCAGTTTTCTGTTCTTCATTCCATTCATGCCACACCTAATTGCCCAAAAAGTTGTGATTTCTGTCAGTCTCTAATGGAGAAGTGAGAGGGAGTGCACTCAGCCCAGTTTTCTTTCAGACTATTATCTCTTTTCCCCTTGAGGACAGAGACTATATTCATTTTTGTATTTGTATCCTTAGTGCATCCCTTGGCAAATGATAAGCATTTTATGAATGTATGTTCATTCATTCACTCCCTTATTCATGCATCTCTTCAGAGCCAGAATTAAAACTCGGGTCTTCTGATCGTAAATCCAATGTCCTCTATTCTAACTTGTTACCTCCTAAGGTTTTGCTTCTTCCAGTTCCTTGTATGGTAATGGATTCTTGACTCCTCACCATCCTGATCGCTCCCTCTCTTTTGTTGTGGTTAAGTCATGTCTGACTCTCCACGATCTCATTTTGGTTTACTTGGCAAAAATACTGGAGTGCTTTGCCGTTTCCTTCTTCAGCTCATTTCATAGATGAAGAAACTGAGGCAAAGAGGATGAAGTGACTTATTGTCCACAATCACACAGCTGGTGAGTGTCTGAGGCTGGATTTGAACTCAGGAAGAAGAGTCTTCCTGACTTAAGACTGGTGCTCTAATCACTGTGCCACCAAATTGCCTGACTCCCTCTCTGGCCACATTCTCTTTTGTCAATGTCCATTCTATTAGACTGTCAGCTCCTTGAGGGAAGCGGCTAGTAGGTCTTTATTACTGCATTCCCATTGACTAGCATAGAGCCTATGGTGCTTAATAAATACTTGTTGAGAGAAAAAAGGGAATACAATGTATATTCCACACATTCACCATTTGCTACCATCCTGTGATGAAGGTATTGCTAATATCATCACACCACAACCCATTTATGGTCATGAAATTGAGGTTCAAAGAGGTTACACAACTACAGTTGCCTATTTTAACTCAGGTGGTCAGTGACTGAGGAAGGATTTGAACACACCTTTTCTTGTCCTTGGTTATTTCAGGGCTCTTTGTCCTTGTATTTTCAACAGTTCCTGGCACTGCACTGCACAATGCAGATGATAAATAAATGTCAAATATTGGCTAGATCTTTAGAGGAACTTGATGGAGAAAGCCAGGTTAATTAATAAGGCTTCCAGGGGGTGCTCTGAGATAAGCAGGGCAGTTATTATTCCACCTACTTTAGAGAGGAAGAAAAGGAGGCTCAGAGCTCATAGGCTTTACTCAAGGTCACAGAGCTTGTGATGAAGTTGGTACATCTGACTGCTTATGGAGTCTTTTCTCCATCCTACCCTGTTCACTCCCTAGTCACGCCTCAGGCTACATGGTACCTCCTGTCAAGTTAGAGATCCCTCATGACTCGGGGGCTCAGTTCCTGACAGTTGAGTGTTTTTTCATTGAAATGAAGGCTGGCAGAGGTGTAATGCTCAAAAATGTAGACTGGGAGGTGACATTCATGAGGACTTAGAACCAGACTCCTGATAGATCTTGGAGGCTATATCATCACAATGACACTGAGCTTCCCAGGTCACCCGATCCATCCACTGACTGAAAATTGATCACATCACTATCTCTTTGTGTTTCTTTCCTTCCTCCTTGTTACTTTCTGGACTGGGAGCCGTAGGATCACAGGCAAAGGTAGAAGAGACTTCAGGGAACATAGAGCCCCACCTCTCCTTTCACAGAGGCCCAGTGAAGGTAAGCGCCTTGCCCAAGATCACACAGCTAATGGTCAGAGGTGGGATCTGTACCCAGGGCATCTGACTCCAGTGCTGAAGCTTTTTTGAATCCTGCATCAGGCACTTACCAGTTGTGTGACCAAGGGCAACCTTTCCGAGATTTTTTTTTCTCTTGTAACCTTGGGATAATATGGCACCTAATTCAAAGGGTTCTTATGAGGATCAAATGAGATGGTGGAGGTAAAGTGCTTTGCAGAGCACAGAAATGTCCATTGTGGATGACGACGATGACGATGACAATGATAACTGATGGAAGGTCTGGACTTCAGTAGGTGATCTTGAAAGTCCCTTCCAGTTCTAGATGAGGGGCTATTAAAGTAGGGAAACGGATCCTTGGATAGATTTCAGGGGATCCATGAATTTGTTTATTTAAGAAATATCTTGATAATTATATTTCAATATACTTGACTTTTAAAATCATATATATTTTATTTTATGTACTTATGACCATTATTCAGAGACAGGGTCCTTGAACTTCATCAGACTGACTGCCAAAGGATTTGATGACTCCTCAAGGCTTCAGAACCTGCTTTAGAGTCAATGTAATTCAGAAACATTTATTAAGAGTCTACTCGATGCCAGGGCTTCTTAAACTTTTTTCACTCCCCACCCCTTTTCACCTGAGAAATGTTTACACAACCCTGTGTATATAGGCATACAAACCAACCATTTACTGCCAGATTTTTCATGACCTCCACCTTCAGTTATGGGACCCCATATGGGGTCTCCCATTCCTTTTTTTTGGTGGGGCAATTGGGGTTAAGTGACTTGCCCAGGTTCACACAGCTAGTAAGTGTTAAGTGTCTGAGGCTGGATTTGAACTCAGGTACTCTTGAATCCAGGGCCATTGCTCTATCCACTGCGCCACCTAGCTGCCTCCATATGGGGTCTCAATCAAGAGTTTAAGAAGCTTTCCTCTATGCCAGGTATTCTGATAGACTCTGGGTGTGCAAAAACAAAAATGGTAGTCCTTGCCCTTAGGGGGCTTACATTTTTCTACTACTGGCTTATATTGTATTAGAGTCTGTGATTCCAAGATCTCTGTCTCTAAGAAAGGTTTGCTTTAAGTTATTCTGAACTCTGGAGGATCAGTTGAGATTAAGAAAAGGTAGAAACAGGAAGGGAAAAGGTACGCAATTAAATTTCACCTCTTTTGTGGCCATGAGAGCAGATTGCATTTGGACAAGAAATCTCGCCCACCTTCAACCCACTCTCCCTTTCTGGAAGAGTTTGCATTTTGAGATGAAGTCTGAGTATGCATCTTGTTTCAGTGGTGATGGGGTAGAAGAGTGACCCTTGACTTTATTCATGCTGGCTCCCTCACCTACTACAGCTTTGTCCTCTTAGTCACTTCTCCAAAACCTGCCATCTTTTAAGGCTTAGTTCTTTCATGAAGTTTCCTTTGATCACCCCAGTCCTCTTTTCAGCTTGCTTTGATCCAGACAACCTCTAAGGTCCCTTTTCATTTTAATTTATGATTCTATATCTCTCCTGTCACTGAATTTTGAATTATTGACTTTGACAATGAATCGTGCTATTCACATGTTTCTTTCATTTTCCCAATTAGACTGTATGCTTCATGAGGGCCAGGATCTATCATGTCAAATTCATTCTTGTTCTTCAACCATATTTAGCACAGTACTAGATGAAGAGGCCATCAGAATAGCAATGGACTCATTGAGGAATCCACAAGCCCTAGGGAGGGAACATGGAGGGAGAAGGGTCAAATTTATTCCAGACCAGGGAACTTTCCTGGGCTGCGCAAACAGAAGCCCAGAAATAGGCTGTTTCTATGGTAGTTCTGAGTAGAATAAATGAAATAATAGATGTGAAAGTTCATAAAAAAAGAAAAAAAGAAAAAGGGCCCCATCAATGCTAGCTAGCTATTGTGATAGAGGAAACAGGGATATTGATGAGAGCCCTGGACAAGGTGAACTAGGCTCATATCTGTTACTGACTACTGGTGTGGTCCTTAGAAAATTGTACTATTTCTTTGGGTTTTCTCTTTTGCACAATGAAGAAATTGGATTAAGTGATCTCAATGGTCCTTACAAATCTAATGTTCTATACTGTTTGCAGCTCTGACATCTTATATTCTTCCAGCTCTGGAATTCTTTGTTATTTTAAAAGCATTTCATTCGTTTGTTTATTCACTCATTTATTTATGTATATATTTATTTATAGACCATCTACATTTTCTAATATATTTCTCTTTCCCCCAGGAAGATATCTCTTATAATAAAGAATAAAAGGGAGAGAAATAGTGCATCAAATTAATTAACACATTAAACAAATTTTAAGTGTCCCATACCCAAAATACCTTACCTGTGTAAAGAAGGGAGAAAGGTTTCTGTCTATCTCTTCTTTGCTTATTATAATTTCACGAGATTCAGGGTTGTTGGGTTTTTGTTATTGTTGTTGTTGCTGCTGCTGTTCTTTCCATTTACATTGTTACAGTCACATTGTTTTCTTGGTTCTGCTTATTTCACTTTTGTATCAATTCATGTGACTCTTCCCATGCTTCCTTGTGTTCATCATATGCATAATTTCTTATAATATAGTCATATTTCATCACCTTCATGTACCACAAGTTGTTTAGTCCTTCCCAAAACAGTGGGAATCTATTTGTTTCTAGCCTTTTTTTGCCAGTAAAAAAGGGTTAAAATCTTCTGCTTTAAGCTCCCTTCCAGCTCTAAGATTCTGAATTCTAAGCTCTTTTCCTGATTAGTTCTAGGCTCCCTTCCAGTCCTGAAATTGTTTTATGATCTTTTTGAGCACCAAAGTTCTACAGACCTCTGAATTCCCTACAGGGAGAATTTGGTTGGCTATATGTTTTATTATTATAAAGCTACCTTTAAACTCATTCATTCAATCATTAACTTATTAATTCATTCATCCAATCAACCAAATGCTTATTAAATCTCTATTGTTGGCAGAGTACCATGCTAGGAGCTGGGGAGATACAAAGTTTAAATAGAATAAGGCTCCTATCTTCTTGAAGAAAGGAAAAATAGAATAAAGCCAAAACCCAGATAACATTATTTAGCATGATATATATATATATTGAAGAGGTACAGAAAAGTACTACATGAGGTTGGAGGGAAAAGGAAGGAAGGAAACAAATTCTTATTAAGTACCTACTAGGTGCCAGGAACAGAGATAAGTCCTTTACAGATACTACCTCACAACTTTGGAAGGTAGGCACTACTTTCTTCCTTTTACAGCTGAGGAAACTGAGGCAGGCAGAAGTTAGATGACTTGCTCAGGTTCACATATCTGCACGTATCTGAGGTCAAATTTGAACTCAAGTCTTCCTGACTCCAGTCTCAACACTCACTATGCCACCCAGGGGCTCTTGTCATTGACTAGGGGCATCAGAGAGGACTTCTTGTTGAGGTGTGTATTTGAGATGAACTTTAAAGGGCGTGTTGATATTCATTAGGCAGAGGGGGAGTGAGGGCATTCCAGACATTGGGGATGGTTAAGCAAAGGGACACAAACAGAAAAATATGCTGAGAAATATGGGAAGGAGTGTGGTATAAGATCATGAAGGTTATTGAATGCCAGGCAAATCATTTTGAACCATGCTTAGGAGACAAGAGGAAGCTGCTGAAGATTTTTGAACAGAAGAATGATACAACTAGATTAAGATATGTAAAAGATTGTTACTGTTTGTTGTTCATCCATGTTCTTTTTTTTTTTTTTTTGGTGATGCAATTGGGATTAAGTGACTTGCCCAGGGTCATTCTTGAAGAGGACCAATGACATCAGGAGGGTGATGTCTTGGCTTGCAAGTGAATGGGATTTAAATGAGTCAGAGTTGTGCAAAGTCATCAGCCTCACTCTCTCCCCCAGAGTCATTGGAGTCCAGTGGCAACACATAGGTCAAGATGATTGGTAATAGCTTGGGATGCAGTGGGCAACCTTGAATTTTTTTTTTTGAGGCAATTGGGGTTAAGTGACTTGCCCAGGGTCACACAGCTAGTAAGTGTTAAATGTCTGAGGCCAGATTTGAACTCAGGTACTCCTGACTCCAGGGCCGGTGCTCTATCCACTGTGCCACCTAGCTGCCCCAACCTTGGATTTTTGAAGCTAAGGTCTTTCTCAGGTTTCAGTTTGTCTGAAACAACACCCATTCAGTGATTAAAGGCTAGGTAAGATTTGAAGCAAAAGTTTGACTTCCCAAAAGAATCAATCTGGGAGGGAAGACCTTCAGGGCTTCTTCTGGCCAGAACAGAAACTATTGCCATTTACACTCACTCTGAGCTATCAAAGGGGCTCTGTTAGTGGTAGGCTGTGTAGATTAGAGTGCAGGAAGAATAAAGATGGGAAGAGTTGGCTCTTGAAATTGTCCAGGTGCCTCTTCATGAAGGTCTACAATAATTAGGTGGTAGCAGCAGGGCTGGAGGATTAAAAAAAAAAAAACCATCATGGGGTGGAATTGACAGAAATTCCTGATGATTTCGAGGTAATGTTTAAGGGAGACAGGAATCAAATATAATCCTCAAATTATGACTATGGAAGGCTGGGTGACAGAAATAATGATGACAAGGGGAGAAGAACAGGGTGATGTAATAATGACAACCCACAGAATTTTTGATTCCATAGTAATTTCTATACAATGAAAATACATATTCATTACTCCATGCCAAATCCTGTCTGAAAAGAATCTCTCTCTTTTTCTGTCTCCCTCCGTCATCTCCATATACATATTGATATCTATACCCCAGTGATGTCTGTCTCTATCTAATCTATCTCTTTATTTTCCTATATTATGTCTGTCTGTATGCATGTATGTATGTGTGTATGCATCTATCTTCACTGTGTCCTCTTGTTCCCTAGTTCTTTCTCCATTCTGCTGTTGAAAAGAAAATACTTCATTTGCACTTTCACCCTAATTAATTGAGGCAAATCTCAGGACAAAGAGAATTAAAAGGATTTTATTATAAATATTTGATGAGCTGATCACTGAAGATCAGCAATGACTTCAAGGTGGGGACAGCTTTTTTAGGCAACTTTAAGACAATCCAGATAGATCCACCTTAGCAGAAGAGGTGGGGCTCTTGCATCTCAGTTCCTCCCCAAGGTAGCAAGAACATGAAAATTTGCAGGTAGGGGTACATGACAAAGAGCAGGTGACCACCCCCTCCCCCCCAAACCCAAAAAACCAAACCAAAGCAAAACTGCCGACTTGGTCTTTCCTCCCCTACCAGAGCCTCCCCAAACCCTGTTTGATAAGCAGGCCTGGGAACAATGGGTATCTGACTCAACACAACTTTCAACACTGCACTTCCAAAATCGTGGAATAATTTAGAGGAAATCTATATTTGTCTAAGTAGCTAAGTCCCCTTGTCTAAATACCTTAGATAACATGTAAATATCTCTGGCCTAAAAGATGCAAGGAAGAGTTTTGCTGAGGACTTGAGTATCCTCTTAGCAGCAAAGCCCCAAACATTCCATTCATTAAACCGTATTCCTCTCCTATTGTGTGTTTTCCAAATGTCATCCCATTATTAATCTCAGGTCTTCCACCTTGGCTGTTTGCTTTTATTGTGGAGTCACAGCCTCACATCCTCAGAACTGGAAGAAAGCCCAGTGATCATCTAGTCCAAGTCTTTCCTGAATGGGATCATTGATGCACCAGATAACCACCTGTGTCATGGAGCCAGCCCTTGCTTGAAGGAAATCCATTCCACTTCTGGTCACCTCTCATTGTCAGGAAGTTTTCCCTGAGTTCTGGGATCAGCCACTAGACATCCAGTTCTTCTCCCAGCTGGCATCCCTTCAAGTGCTTGAACACATCTACCCTGTCCCCTGTGAATTTTCTGTTCTCCAGGCTAAGCATATACTGGTCCTTCAGCCACAATGTGGATGTGTCATCTTTCACCCTTGCGGTCCCCCTCCTCTGCCACTTTCTGACTTATTGATGTCTTTTCTAGACTGTAGCACCCAGAACTGGGCACCATGCCATGGGTATTGTCTGAGCAGGGCAGTGACAAAGGCGTTACAGTCATTGGATGGCATCGGCATCACTCCTGTGCCTGTCTTGGGGAAAGAGCCAGTTTCCTGAAAGGGATGTTTATTCAGAAATATGAATCTAACTGCTTCAGGGATCAGGAAGGGTCTCCTGGAGAAGATGAGATATGAGGTGAATCTTGAAGGAAGTTGGGGAAGCCAGGAGACTGAGCCAAAGAGGGAGATTTCCAGGCATGGAGGACAGCCAGTGGAAGCTCAGGCAGGCAATAGAATATTGCATATGAAGGACAGCCATTTACTGCTTCATATCCCTGGGTTCAAATCCTGCCACTGACAATTGATAGATAAATAGATGAAAGATAGAGCATCAATTAATCAAATGCTAAGTGCCAGGTCCTGCATGAATCTCCGGGAATAGAAATACAAAGAAAAGGAAAGAAGGCGAAGCTATAAGTTTGCATTGTAATGGTGGAAGACATGACATAAATGGGGGTGAACAGCATGGGAATGGATGGGGGTGATAAAGGGTGATGATCTCTGTGTAAAGGCAAGATGTCAAAGCCTGAGAGCCAGAATCAGAGCCAGAGGAGAAGGGAACATGGCTGGCCTGGGCCACTGGGGATTCTGAACCAATCAGGTGCTTTTTTTTTTTTTTTTTTGGTGTGTGTGTGTGTGTGTGTGTGTGTGTGTGTGTGTGTGTGTGTGGCAATGAGGGTTAAGTGACTTGCCCAGGGTCACACAGCTAGTAAATGTCAAGTGTCTGAGGCTGGATTTGAACTCAGGTCCTCCTGAATCAAGGGCCAGTGCTTTATCTACTGTGCCACCTAGCTGTCTCCCACCACCTAGATGCTTCCCCCCAGGTGCTTTTTTCAAGATGCCATTGTGAGGCTCCAATGAGATACTACAAATTGTGAAGCACTATACAGATGTCAGTTATCACTTCTCAGTTTCATTGTCATCAATTTCATAAGCGTAGGGCATTGGTTCCAAACCTTTTGGTCTCAGGACCACTTTCTACTCTTAGAAATCATAGAGGAGCCTTTAAAAAGCTTTTGCTTATGTGGTTTACATCCATTGATTTTTGTCATACTTTTGTTTGTGTGATAAGTCATGCCATCTCAGTGCTCCCAAACAATTCTCTTTAACACTATGAGTGGAAGAAGGGAGCTGACTGGCTCTGGTAGAAGGAGATTCCTCACTTGAATGCCCTATACCAACAGCTCTCAAAGCATGGTTCTCCCTCAGAGAGTCTGTGAGGTCAAAACTATTTCCATAATAATATTAAGATATTTGTCTAGTATGTGAAATATCAATAGACATGACCCACAGAAGCAAAAGCTTTTTAAAGGTGCCTCATTGTGACTTGAGAGTTATAGTAAGGGCTGGTTGTACAGAGCAATGTTTTCCAACTAAAATTGTACTGTAGGTAGGGAACAATGTTTAAATTCTCCAGGGGGTGGTGGTGGTGGTACCACATCAGCTCCTCCTTTAGCCTTGGGGAGAGGAGGGGGCCCTTTGCTATTCAGAAGCCCTGTGGGGAAGGAGGCAGCTGGGCTGAGAGGCTCTCCACAAAGAAAGGAGGGACTCATTTGCACAATCTGTCACATCAGAGCCTCACCTCGATTGCCTCAGGTGTTCAGAGTCCTAATTTTGTGACAGTCCTGCAGAGTTCTATTGAAATGAGCATAGGTGGAGTCGTAGACCTCTGTGACAGGTCATAGGAGAGGTGAGATCTGTGGAGGCTCAGAGCTTCGGCATCAAAGACCTGGAAGAGAAGTCTGGATTTACATTTACAGGTTTGAAGATGGAAGGGCTGCAGTGGTCTTGTATGTAATACAATATTCATAGTAACATTTTTGGACAGTAACATACTGGAAACAAATGACATATCTATCAGCTAGGAAATTGTTGGAAAAATTGTATAGAATAATAATAAACAGCTAGGACTTATACGGTTCCTCAAACTTTGCAAAATGCTTTGTTACTATTTCATCCGATCCTCACAACAACCCTGGGAGGTAAGTGCTATTTTTATGTCCATTTTACAGATGAGGAAATTGAGGCAAACAGAGGTTAAGTGATTTGCCCAGGGTCATATAGCAAGTATCTGAGGCTAGATTTGAACTTGGGTCTTTCTGACTCCAAATCTAGTGCTCTATCCCCTGTGCCACCTAGAAATCAGTATTACTATGCTGTAAGAAATGATTCATCAGAGGAATTCAAAGAAATAAGGGAAGACCAGTTATTAAAGCACTTAATTATTTACATTTTGTTTTAAACATTATTATGCATTCATTCCCCCCCCCCCCCCGCACCTCCCACCCCCATGAAGGAAGAAAAAGAAAACCAAAATCCTTGCAACAGATATGCACAGTCAAATAAGGTGAATTCTCATATTGGCCATATCTAAAAATGTGTATTATTATTCTGCATATCAAGTTCACCCCCTCTCTGTCAGAAGGTGGACAGCATTCTCTATCATTAGTCCTCCAGAATCATCATTGACTTGTTCTTTCAAAATTGTTTTGACCATGTTGCTAGAATAT
The DNA here is from genome assembly GCF_019393635.1 of Dromiciops gliroides. Taxonomy (NCBI): domain Eukaryota; kingdom Metazoa; phylum Chordata; class Mammalia; order Microbiotheria; family Microbiotheriidae; genus Dromiciops; species Dromiciops gliroides. Next base: position 683,660,970 of record NC_057862.1, read on the forward strand.
AAATTGTTCTCTTGCTTCTGTTGATTTCATTCTGAATCCACTTATACAATTCTTTCTAGATTTCTATGAAGCTGTCTCTTTCATTGTTACTTTATAGTACTGTAGTATTCTATTCCATTCATTTTCCATCCCTCAATTGAGGGATAGCCACTTAGTTTCCAGTTTTTTGTTACTACAAAAAGAGCTTCCACAAATGCTTTTATGCCCATAGGGCCTTTTCCTTTTCCTTTGATCACTTTGGGTTATAGGCCCAGTGGTTGTGCTGCTGGATGCCCAGTTTAGTAATCCTGGAGGCTTCATTCCAAACTGCTTTCCATAGTGGCTGGGCCCATGCCCATCTTTAC